>NC_134410.1:4351640-4504140 GCF_038048845.1 Mixophyes fleayi
GGAGATGGGGTACAGGAGGAGTTGGTGAGGGGACAGAATAAAGGACCCTATGACATCTAAAGGAAAGGTAGAATCCAGTTGCTCTAACAATAGCAATGTGTCAGATCGTATCTGATATAGGAGAGGGGAATTCACATTCTCCGCCCACAGTCACATGACCGCCTAGATGTTGAGGGCGGCTGCGATCGGGGGCAGGAACGTGGAGTGGTTAAGTTTCCTTACGATTTGCAGACATATATTTGAGACAAATAAGATCTCTATATAGATATATATTAATACTTATATAATAAAGAAAATAAAGATGAATATAAAGATTCGCAACAAAAAGTAGTGACAGCATAAGGCTATTGTATAAAATATTAGTTTATGATTAAATGTATTTGTAAATAAAATATATACATATTAGAAAGATCATAATCTTCCATTTAAAAGCAACTCATTTTGGTGAATGTCTTAACCAGTAATGTAAAAGTATGTTCCAATATGTACTCAGGGGCTGAGTGATGAGAATCTACCTTCATGATTAAAGCTTAGCTTGGTAAATCCATTACTCATATGGTTAATATTAATTAACCGATAATGTTTGATCTCTGAATGGAATAAAACGTAGAGTACAATTAGTGAACTGTGAAGTCGTGATAGCCTGAGAGAGGACGGGAAGATTCATTATAAATGACAATAGAATTCAAAATGCTATTGTGTATAAATATATTAATAATGTTGATAACTGTATCTGTAGATGTAGTAGAAGAATTTGTTTATACAGAAGGCATTTCCAATGAAGAGAAGCCAGAATCGGCAAATCACTGAAGGCATAGGCCTAAAGTTTGAGTCACCAAAATTGGTCACAAGGTTACAAGGAGTCTTTATGAGACTAAAATGTTTGCTAACAAAAGACAATACCTTGTTAACAAAAAAAAAAGAGAAAAGAAGTCAAGCTCTACTTATATAAATTAATAAAACAAAAGGCAAAACATAAATAAATAAAGAGAAGAGATAACTCTGAAATACAGAAACCCAAAAGATTAAGAGCACAACAGGTATTTCTCTATATAATTTATTCTAAACAAAGGGGAGAAGGATACGTTTGGGTACAGAGTGGAAGCTTTTTTTACCACGATTCGCTGTCAATGCGTCTTTTAGATACAAACACCTTGAAACCGCACTAAAAATATGATGATTTGTTTCTTAGGGGCTTGCTGCCACCATTGGTTTGTAAAATTGTTGCACCACCTCTTTCTCATGCATTAAGGCGTCAAACCTGTGCGATAGATTGTATTGGTAAAAGTGCGAATTATGAAAAGCGCAGTGCACGAAAAACACACAGGAAACGCATTGCAAAACTCATTTTCCCCACGGATATGTGTGAACGAGCGTTTATAAAGCAGAGTCCATGACACCTGGGAGACAAACAACGCATTTCGCTCTTCCATCACTCACTGAGGCTGAGAGAAGGGACAAGGGGGATACTCTTCCAACCCCCTGCAAGATATTATGAATAATACAGTTATATACAATGTCAAACATATTAACACCCTATAAACCCTTATCTCCAATATTATATCTTGCTATGAATGAAGATCAATGCAATTCATTTTAATAGCATTTGAAAAGAGACGATCAAACCTTCTGCAGTTTGTTTTTCCAAACTGTTCAAACTCTCACTGATAATCTTAAATTAGAAGTCCAGCTGAACCAAGAATGATTGTTTGCAGCTTAAAATAATTTGGATAATTCAGAACACAATTTTACAAATCAATGTGGGTTCCACAATGTGTACAATTGTCAAATAATTTGATCAAATCAATTAAACTGACATACCTACGAAATACATTTATTAGGATGATATTAATGTCTATTGGACATAAAATACATTACTACAGTTGCTCTTGCTTGCAAACATATGTTCTAGCTGTATACGTGACTGTAAGCACTAGTAATCAGAACTTCTAGCCTAGCCCTGTAGCTGGAGCAAAAGATGCGACAGACAAACAAGTAACTTTGAGATGGCCAAAGCTTGATTCAGATGTGGCTGTGTGTGCTCAAGTTTACCACACCCTGACTGTATATTAGCTGCAGGAGAACGCCTCTTCCCTGCCCTGTTCTCTCCCAGAATTCATAAGCTGTACTAAGTGTCCTTTGCGTACGCAGATGAATTGAACGTTGCTGCGTTTAGTTGCGTATGGATCGATTCTGGGCATGCGCAGAGTGATTTTGCTTACAATGTGCACAAAATCGACAGATACGTTCCTTGATGAATCAGGTCAAACATGTACACAGAACCTATCGTCTGACTATAGAGCAAAAGTGAGTTATTTATCTTCTGTCATAGTTGATGAGGTTGAAAAAAGACACCAGTCCATCAAGTTCAACCTATTTTGGATCTCCTGCGATCCTGCACTTATATTTGAAATTGATCCAGAGTAAGCAACCGCCAATCTGTTTCAATTGTGAAAATACCCCCAGACTCAATATTGCAGTCCTATTTTTACCCTATAGCCACTACTATTCTTCATTTTAATTAACGGTCGTATCCCTGGATACACTTTTCCGCTAAAAATTTGTCTAACCCTTTCTTAAACATATCTATTGAATCTGCCATCACAATCTTCCGTGGCAGTGAATTCCATATCTTGACTGCCCTTACTGTAAAGAACCCCTTCCTTTGCTGGTTGTGAAATTTCCTCTCTTCAAACCCTAGGGGATGACCACGTGTCCTGTGTATATTCCTTGGGGTAAAAGGGTTCCCATGAAAGTTCTCTGTATTGACCCTTAATGTATTTGTACATAGTAATCATATCTCCCCTTAGACGCCTCCTTTCTAAAGTAAACATGCCTAAACTGGCTAACCTGTCATTCGGTATTAAAAAAAAAAAATTATAAGCTCTTGCGCAACCTGGGAAGAGTGATTGAAATAGCTGTCTTAGCAAACCTCCATTCATGAACTGTGTGCATCCAAAGACATTGTGATCCAAGCTCAATACATCACTATATCGCTACAAATGGATAAACAGTGTAAACAAAAGTTTACATAAACTGTATTGGAATGCATTTAAAACTTACTTGAGTTGAAAATTAATTCTAGCTTCCTTAATATACTATTTAACATTTTTTTCTAAGTATGGTATTAGTTTCATTTCCCTAGGCTTACAAAGAATATATTTGTTAAACTAAATGCAATGCTATTCATGGATGATTTAAAATGATTTAAAATTTTAGGCACATAAAGACAGTAATGACCTTCACAAAGACATCCTTAATATGCACATTACAAATGAACAGATACATTGAAGAAAGAACTGCATTAGCATAAACATATTTTCTTCTTCATTGAATATTTGAAATAAATACTGATCTTTCTTGCAGACTAATATCCCACCTAACAGATTTTATTTTTGTAAGGGTGGTTTTGCAGTGTATTACAATTTAATGCTATAAATAAAATGAAAAAAATTCAGGGATTAGGGCAGAGTTGGACAATTTTACAACTGAACTAAGGACTTGACAATAACGGGCTGTTACGTGTTACAAACTCATTAGGTGAAACCTCAGTGAACCTCATAACGACAGAGATATTTTATGCCTGTATTCACACACAAATTTCACAATTTTGTTATGTGCGATTTCATTGCCAGTAACTATTTAGCAACTGTATCTACCTAAGTGAATCTTAAGCTGGGTACACACTATGGGCTAGATTTACTAAGCTGCAGGTTTGAAAAAGTGAGGATGTTGCCTATAGCAACCAATCAGATTCTAGCTTTCATTTTGTAGAAGGTTCTAAATAAATGAAAGCTAGAATCTGATTGGTTGCTATAGGCAACATCCCCACTTTTTCAGACCCGCAGCTTAGTAAATCTAGCCCTATGAGTCATTAAGGAGAGTAAAGCATAAAACAGGAGTAACTTTGTACCTGGGCAAAACCATGTTGCATTGGAGGGGAGGTAAATTTAAGATGTGGGGACAGATTTATAATTGGGGAAGGGCATGTCCTAGATTAACTGTAAATTTCAGTGTAAAAATAAATCTATCAATTATTTTCGTGCTACATGGAAAAGCAGACAGTATTTTCCTTACGTGCAAAATAATAAATTAATTTGCACCCCTTGCATTGTAACATGGTTTGTGCAGGAGAAGACTTACTCCATTTTTTTTTGCTTTGCTCTCCTTAATGACTCAGGACCTACAGGTTTTTTACTCGATTATTGTGCCAATCACACAATAAACGACTGCTGGGTCCGATATTGCATTAATGTGTATGCTACAACGATCACATTTTTTTTGGTACCAAAGCACACGGTATTATTTAAATTGATTTTATAACTGGACTAAAAATCTCGGTGGAACGATTTTGGGCAAATTCTGCAGTGTATACGCACTCACGACCATCAGTGTAGGAGGAGTTTACAGAGTCACAATCTTTTTCAGCCGATGGTTATGACAGATGAAGAGCACAGATCTGAAGGTAAATCGTGTAAAACGTGTATAGTGTGTACACAGGAATCGGCATGAGGACCGGGACTTTGTTGGTAAAATCGTTAATAATATCCAGAGCCGTAACTTAGAATTCTAGTGCCCTGGGCGAGAAAGACAAATGCCGCCCCCCTAGCCCTCAATTTTAACCAAATTAACCTAAAATATTCCTAAATTGTGCCCCCCTTCAGTGTTGCGCCCTGGGCAGTCGCCCCTGTCACACAGCCCTAGTTACGGCCCTGATAATATCACATCACATCGGGAGAAATTTTTAGTAGTGTGTACTTAGCCTTACAATTTTGTTTTTTATAGTATAGTTTAAAAATAAAACTTTACCTTGATTGTTCACAGACAGATATTATAATCTTTTACTTTATATTTTATTAAAATGGCATGCCCTGGGAAACTTAAGGAATAGTAGCTTGTATTGAAGACTTTTGCCAATGAATTAGCATATAGATATGTGAGACCTACGTAAAATAAAAGTTTGAGAATCATAGGAAATATTATACACGAATCACGAAAAACGTATAAGGAATAAAAATTATACTTTGTGAAACTGTGTTCAAACTATTGTTAACAAGCAAAACAATAGTTTTACCTGTACCTCTTTATTAGATTGGAAAACATGAGTAAAAAGTAACGCACAAAAATAGATAATTAAAAAGAGCACCTTAACATGCAAAAATAGTAACTGAAATAAAAAAGAGAATATATTGGATTGCAAAATAAATTGTTCATTTGTGCTTTCTGTTATATTATAAGTTAGATTTCCTCGCATAACAATTTTGGTGTCAAGCAGAAAGTAATGTCACCTTTTAACTTTTTTTTGCTCTACTGTAATTAAAATAGGAAGCATAAAAATGTATAGTCATGGCTAAACATCTCTCATAAATCCAAGATCCTCATTCTCTTACACCTCTTGCAGCAGTAAGTTCCCCCAGTCATGATTTACTTGTGTAAAGATTATTAAAATTGCTACATTCTGGTTTGTGAGTCATTCTGATAAAGTGTCTCATTATTTAGATTTTCTGCTGAACAAAAAAAGCAAAACTAATTGCTCAGTAAAAAAATGTAATAAAATGTATTCTCTATGGAATATTGTAGTTTGCTGATATCAGTTTTTCAACTAACATATTAGATAAAGTGAAGGAGACGATGTAAGATACACATAGAGTAGAACAAGTTGGTTGTGTTCTGTTTATGGTGTGCAAGTTATAATTAGGTAGGGGATGCTCACATGCTCGTCGTTCTTACTTTGGAGTTGGGGGTCTGACTTAACATCAACGAAAATGTGTTGGGATCAAACCCATCAGCAGAACAGTGGGGTTCTCAAACTGATGCTCAGGTGTGGGCAAACAGGAGCTCAGGGAAGTCCTAATCTGACCACAATACAATATCACATCACATATCAGGCAATTGTTCTAATATGGCAATATGTGTGACCCTCAAAGCAAACACCATACCAAATAAGTATCCGTTCAAAATCAAGAGCATTGATTTTAAAGATTGCAGAAAATTCTCTTTCAACTGCTCTAACAGGCCACAGTAAAGCCAGAAGTGGTCTGACCGCTCCACCCAGGAGATAAATACCCAGATTTCACCTATTATTGTGGCCAACTTGAAAATGAACCTGTCACTTGAAACTAAGGTCAGTGACCAGCTGCAACGGCACCAGTTATCCAGAGTGACTATCGCAGGAGGAACCTCGACAATGCAGAATCCTATGGAGAGTATTGACAAAGTTTAATTGATGTGCGCTGTATATTAACTTTGTTTTGCACCGATGTACCTTGATGGTTCACCCAGCGCCCTTCAAAGTGTAACACTTCTACTCTCTTCGCTCTCAGGAAATGCCTTCACAAATGGAAGTTGTGCCATGGTGTGCAGAAAGATTGAATGATCATCAGAGGAACACTGGACACGGTTTAACAGCTAAAATTTAAAGTGGCGCTGGCTTGAAAAGGCAAGTTTTCCTTTACAAGCCAGCGCCGCTTTAAATTTTATCTGCAAAGTCGCCGATTTCCGGTGAGTTGAAAAAATCGCAGCATAATACATTTACCCCTAGGTCTTTGGGTCCTGTAGCTTCTAAGATCAAAACCATTCTTTGTTAGCAGTGATGTCAGCATAATGTACATATCTCAAGTATCTGAAAATGGAAATCACGTGTCCTTGGCCTTCTGCAGCACCTTGTTGACTTGTAAGTGCCCACCTTGTTGTCCCTGAGTTTTGCAAAATATATTGTCTAAATCCCTCCTGGGCTAATGTCTTTTGTTCTGTTCCTCATTACATCTGTCCATTATCATCAGTCTTACTGAAAGCTTAAAATAACTCATGTAGCAACTTGGGGCCAGAAGCTTCATCCCAGCTCATTCTTACAACACCATGGACTGCTATCTTTAAGTAGTAGTCAACAGTGTCCTCTCTTCCTTATTGTGTTACTGGATGTTTGGCACTCTGTACTATGTACACACAGTATTATAATAACAATTGTGAACTAATGGGATGGGGGTTACTGTCCTCTGGGGTAAAAGGCTGTGCTTCACTCACTTCAGCCAGATAAATAACATCAGTCAATTGTTTTGGTTTCAATAACAGCTAGTTTTATTTTCCAGTCATAAAAATAAACAAACAGAAACAAAATCCTTGCCTGTCCGACACTATCTAAACATACAGATACACCCTCTCTCAAGTGAGGGGACCTTGTGTCCCATGCACATACAAAATGCAGGACTTACTGGTCACCGTTTGCATTGTCTCTCAGGAAGCATCCAACCTCCTCCCCAGACTGTGAGATCCTCAATGAACTGCCTAGCAGCCTTTTAACAGCAGCTGATTAGACTGCTGTGAGAATGGGAGATCAGAAGACATGGACTGGGCCTTATGTATGGAGCCCACCTTTCTCTCTCCATACATAACCCCAGGGACCCTTACCAGCTGTTCCTGAAGCTGAATACACTCTTTGGGAACCTCCTTTCCATACAAGACAATCTCCCTGGTGTTTAGAGCATATAAGATAGACAGCCTGGCACACATATATCTGACATCTCCCACTTTTCCAGTGATCCCGTCACCCAATATTACCTCCATATAGAATTCCTCAACACATATGTTATATAACATGCTTCTTTTTGTTACAACCAATCATAGAATTAATTGCTTTTCTAATAATTATTTATGTCATTTTCAATCATAAGATCTTAGCTTGAATTCCAAGTAATACTAATTTAATGGTAAAAATAATTGAAGCAGGACATTATTAGCTTTGCAGAAAGCAAAACAATAGGTGAGTATGTCTAACACATTTTGATGTTAACACCACAACTTTTCATTTACAACATTTCCTCTGGTGGCATGCTGCCAACGCACATGTTAGGTAAAAATGAATATCAAATAGGTTTCATGCTGTAGAATAGATTTGCATAACTGTAATTCCTTTTATAATGTATCATCCATATATCAATGTCTATTAAACTGAAAGAAGTATACTGAATTACTCTAATACCTCAAATAAACAAAGAAATAATGTAGCAGCAGTCTTACAAATGTAACCCTAATGTCAAAATTAATAAAAATAACAATTAGAAACTAAGGGCCTGATTCAAACCGGAATGCAACTTTCGTTTTAAAACAGAGCACAGAACTTGAGCATAGTTCCGATCTTATACAAATCCAAGCGGATCTCTAGATATATTTCCATTTAAATCTGGGTGTAAGTACGTTCTGCCTAAATATCACTTGCCGTGTGTAGAGAGACAGAACAGACTGCAATATACGCCATGCATCTGTGCAATATAAAGAACACAAAGATATGTCTATTATAAAATAAATGAACAACTCTAAAATACACGTACAGTGCACTTTTATGGTCTATACAGTTGTACTGTGCTATCTAGCAGCAGGCATATGTGTGGTTTTAATACAAAAGGTGATGCCATGAATGTCATCACTGTCCATTGGTACTTACACCTGGCCTGTAGCTGGGGCAAATGATATGGCTTAATCAAGTGTTCTTATGAGAAAATTATTACCTGAATCGGTCTACGTTTCTCAACTCTTTCCCTCCCCCCATGTTCCATCCTTCAAATCATAGGCAGTAGTAAGTGTAATTTGTATTCAGTCATGATCTGCATGCAATTGCATTCATTGGCAGTTTCAGAGTATGCTCATGGCTATTTCACGCAAGATACAGCATGCAAACTGACTTACATCTGAAAATAAATCAGGGCCTTACAGTTTATTGTAAGGAAAAGACACCAGGCCACTGTCTAAGGTGGTGGTTTCCCAAAGTGTGCACCGCGGCTCCCAGATGTGCCGCGGCGCTGTCACAGTGGTGCCGCTGAGGCCAGGAAATAAAAAAAAATAATATTTACCAATCCAGCGGTGCTCGGGACCCAGCATCCTCCTCCCTCCTCACTGAATGTCGGGTGTGATGACGTTACGCCCGACATATTCAGTGAGAAGCGATAGGAGAGAGGTGGATGCTGGGTCCTGGGCACCGCCTGATTGGTAAGAAAAACAGAAGAAAAGATAGAAGAAAGAAGGCCAAGTATGGTAAGTAAAGAAGTGGAGGGGAAATGGTGATAGGAAACAGCAATGGAGGGTCAAAAGAATGAAAGAGGGGCAGTGTGTGTGGATGAAGAGAGGCAGAGTGAGGATGGAGGGGACACAGAGTGTGTGGATGAATGAGGGCACAGAGTGTGTGTGGATAAAGAGAGGCAGAGTGAGGATGAAGGGGACACAGAGTGTGTGGATGAATGAGGGCACAGAGTGTGTGTGGATGAAGGGGACACAAAGTGTGTGGATAAATGAGGGCACAGAGTATGTGTGGATGAAGGGCACACAGAGTATGCGGATGAATGAAGGGGACACAGAGTATGTGGATGAATGAAGGGGACACAGAGTATGTGGATGAATGAAGGGGACACAGAGTATGTGTGGATGAAGGGGACACAGAGTATGTGGATGAATGAAGGGGACACAGAGTATGTGGATGAATGAAGGGGACACAGAGTATGTGGATGACTGAAGGGGACACAGAGTATGTGGATGAATGAAGGGGACACAGAGTGTGTGGATGAATGAAGGGGACACAGAGTGTGTGGATAAATGAGGGCACAGAGTATGTGTGGATGAAGGGGACACAGAGTATGTGGATGAATGAAGGGGACACAGAGTATGTGGATGGATGAAGGGGACACAGAGTGTGTGGATGAATGAAGGGGACACAGAGTGTGTGGATAAATGAGGGCACAGAGTATGTGTGGAGGAAGGGGACACAGAGTGTGTGGATGAATGAGGACACAGAGTATGTGTGGAGGAAGGGGACACAGAGTATGTGGATGAATGAGGACACAGAGTGTGTGTGGATGAAGGGGACACAAAGTGATTTTTGTACATGTAGTTTTTTTATTTTGTTTGACCTTATCAGTCTTATTATTAGCTGTAAATTATTCTTTGACAGAAATATAATTGAAAAACATATATAAAAATATTCTTTTCCCGTGGATTTATGTGTATTATTTTTTCAACCAACTTACTAAGTATTTCTGTCCTGACATAAATACTTATTACAATATTTTGACCCTACTTATAAAACGGGACTGCTCGGTAATTATTTTGGAGGAGTGCCTTGAAAAAATGATGTAGACTCTAAGGGTTCTGCAAACTGAAAAAGTTTGGGAACCACTGGTCTAAGGGGTAACATTACTAAAAAAAAATTATAGGTTTAGATTTGGTGTATGTTAGCTGTTTTTCTTACCAGCAACCTTATTTGTTATGTAGCAATACATGTATACAAATATATATTTTTCAAAAACAGTGATTACATTTAATTCTGATCATTCATCAATTCAGTGATCCCATAATTGCACGAAGTTTGTTTTGTGTTTGTTAATGAATCAGGCTCTTAATGTCTATTTGATTTAATTTACGAATCTGTTTTTTAATTTTTAGAAAAAACAATCAATTTTGTTTTCAGTGTCAACAGTGGGATCCTGACATAGAGGTATATCAAATATAGGGCAGTACGTAGAGCTGGACGCAATTTATGTCTAGAACGCAGGCATAAATTGCGAATGATTAAGAGGCATGTGCTGCATTGCATGTCAAGACAGACGCTTCTCAGCTGATCGTCATGATTATCAGTTCATGTCTTAATCCAAGGGTAGAGCACAAGTAACAGATAAGTTTCCCCACAGTCTGCGTCAAGATCTACATCGGTGCATTTGAACACGCCCTTATAGTGCTTTGTTTATACTTACAAAGTCCTTGCCTCCTCTATAAGCACAAGGCATTGCTATATACGCAAGATGCTCAAACGCAAGCGTAAGTCGTTTTATGGGCATGCGCAGTAGGGAAACTTGGATTTTACACTACGCAAATGGACTTGCTTCCAACTCTCCATGTGGCCCATAACACTTTACTTAACTGCTGACAACATTTTATCATATAGATGTTTGCCCTGCTGTTATCTTATCCGTGGATCATTTTGCTCCACTGACAATAATAACATCACTTTTACCTCTAACACATCATTTTCTGTTCCACATTACAATAAGACACTGAGAACCAGGGAAAGGTTTTCTAAATATTGATGGTGAGTTATTTCTAATCATTTTATTATTTATATAGCACTTTTCTACCAATCGGTCTGAAAACACTGTACTTTTTTTTTCAGAATTGGCAATGGTTGGAATCAAACCCATAACCCCTGTGAGGCAGCAATGCTACCCACTGAGCCACCGTGCTGCCCTATTTTGGTGGTTAGGAGCAAAGTTCATTATATTGAATTGTGCACCATGATTTAGGGAGGAGTCTATGCTATCTTCCGACTGGTCTATGATTAGCTCAGCTGTTAATATCTTGGGATATCTGAATTCTTTGAAGAAATACAATTGGGACATGGAGTGCCATTCAAAGCCATTAACTGTTCTCCACCTGTATTTGCACCATTTGATTTCTCAGCATTATAATGGGTCCAATCTAACATGTATCAAAACCCATTCTGTGGAATAATCTAGGACATAGAAAAAGGCAATATTTATGCAGAATCCAAAATGAATTGATGTGGTTTGCTCATGTCCAGATCTAAAACGTGTAGAAACACAAATAACAAACCACTAATAACGGACATGTACAATTCCTAAGAAAGTTTATCCAAATAATACAAGAAAATAGGAGCTGAATGTTGTCAAGAAACAGTCTAACAGTAACTAAACAGTATTTAATGTCTCATCTCAGAACAAACTCAGGTTGAAGCCTGTGAAATCTGATCAGTCAGTAATAGTATAGTTCATTGTGTCACAATGTCGGGAAATATATTCTCCCAAGTGTTTCTGTACAGGCATTCAACTATGTGAAGAGTTACAGAAATGTGAAAAAAAATGTGAAAACTACTCTAAATTACCCGTGGGGTTGAGTGAAAATGGAAACACTGTGGACTAAATAAAGAGTAAAAAAAAAAAATCACATTTTCTATTCAGTTTAAGCCATAGTCTCACTTTCAGCAGCTCTAGGAGATGGTAAATTGTTTTCAAGTTGGCTACATTTTCAGTACAACTAGGAACACAAGTGCAAGCAGCGAGCGATGTGTTACTGTCAATCACAGGAATTTGGAAACCTGTGTGATTGGGGAAGTGTAAGTTTTTTGCTATGTCTAAGAGCAAGGCTGCATTTATCATATAGGAAAAGAAGGAACTTTTTTTTGGCAGTACAGTTAACAAGGAATAATAGAAATGGTTTTATAAATATATATATATATATTTTTCCCATTCAGTATTTCTAACCAGTCAAGTTTTTCAAGGAGAAAAGTATGAAAAAGGGATTTTGGATAGAAGGATATAAGCTGGTGCGGAACAATACTACATATCTATAGTGTATTTAGTTTGGCATTTATAAAAATAGTTGCTCGGAAAAACAAAGACGCACAAGAGGAGGAACTGAACTGAGTTTTCATAAAAGCTCCCCAAACTTGCCCCTTGTGAATGTTCTTAGCCAGACCTGTGACCTGTTGTAGTATGAGACAAATGTCTCAACTGTACAGTTTCTCTCTCGTGGACAGTGTAATCCTGTTATATATAAGAATCCTTTATTTAGATACAAGACTCAGTATTCAACTCTCACTGCATAGCATGATGAAGCACAGCTGATGCAAGTTTATTGAGTTGCAATTAGGTAATTACTGACATCAAACTGGTGTGGAGTTGAACTTCCAAACAGTATATAAACCTGCTCTGCTTGTCATTCCCTGACAGTGTATCAGCTTTGCTGTTCTCAGCTCCTGAACATGCTATCCTGTTTGCTGCTTTATTTTTAATTATTGACCTGTCTTGATCCTGACTTCATGATTCCCGGATTTTGACTTTGCACTGCACTGACAGATTGGTTTTGACCTTCCAGACTATTCCTCTGTTTTCTGATTCTGTTCAGTTTACCTGCATCCTGCTGACCATGGCTAATCTTACTATTCAGCCTTCAGAGCTACTTGCAGGTATTTTCTGCCCACTATGCTAAGGGCCAGTTTGGTAGACTATGACCTGGTTACTACACACAGCTAAATCCATTCTGCTCTGTGGTGGGCAATGGTGAAAACTGGTAGCAAGGTAGACACTGCAAGTGTTGTGTCCACAACCTCAGACCTGATACACTTTGCCTGATGATCACTTCTTGCACTCTATTTTGCATAGACACAGTGTTCTCCCTTCTGGATACCTATTAGAGCTACATTTATTTTTGAAGATTGGGGTTTAAAAATTGACAGACAGTTTTCATTGCCACTGGGGATTAGCAGTGCAAAGAGGCTGCAGCACAAAGAATTCATAAATCAAAGCTTATCTTTGCACTTTAAAAGACATTTCGACTTTTTAAAATGTGACTTACCCTTACCCTTTATTATTATTATTATTATTATTATTATTATTACCATTTATTTATTGAGTTTTTACTGGGGAATTCCTTCACCAGAACCCATTACTTTGTTTCAGGGAATATTAAAGGAACTTGGGCTCTGAAATAAAAAAGTGTCTTATTGACATCCTAGCTTATGTTACAGCACCTTAACAAATATTATAACATAGGTTACACATATTATATAAAAGTAACTGGAATGAATTTTTTTATCCAAATGACATAAAAAGTGTCACTGGTTATAGGGAATGGATAGGCTGCATTCTCAGTGATGTCACTGGTTCCTAGTGAATGGATAGGCTGCATTCTCAGTGATGTCACTGGTTCCTAGAGAATGGATAGGCTGCATTCTCAGTGATGTCACTGGTTCCTAGAGAATGGATAGGTTGCATTCTCAGTGATGTCACTGGTACCTAGTGACTGGATAGGCTGCATTCTCAGTGATGTCACTGGTTCCTTGTGAATGGTTAGGCTGCACTCAGTGATGTCACTGGTTCCTAGTGACCGGATAGGCTGCATTCTCAGTGATGTCACTGGTTATAGGGAATGGATAGGCTGCATTCTCAGTGATGTCACTGGTTCCTAGAGAATGGATAGGCTGCACTCTCAGTGATGTCACTGGTTCCTAGTGACATGATAGGCTGCATTCTCAGTGATGTCACTGGTTCCTAGTGAATGGATAGGCTGCATTCTCAGTGATGTCACTGGTTCCTAATGAATGGATAGGCTGCATTCTCAGTGATGTCACTGGTTCCTAGTGAATGGATAGGCTGCATTCTCAGTGATGTCACTGGTTCCTAGTGAATGGTTAGGCTGTATTCTCAATGATGTCACTGGTTCCTAGTAAATGGATAACTGTGTCACTGGTTCTTAGTGAATAGATAGGCTTCATTTTCATGAATATTTTTATAGTGTTAAGTAATAAAACCTTACATTTAGCACCTTGAAAAAAATAAAAAAATAAAATGTAATTACCATAAAATTATTGCTTTAAAAGCAAAATTCTTAACAGTATGTGAAAATGGTTTACAGTACTTCTTTAAAATATGCATATTATAATTAGGAGAACATGCCAAATATGTGTCTTGTATATACGATATGGATGTGCTTTGGAATTGGGCCGGCAAGCTGATTATGCAAATGTAAATAGATTTTCTAAGCAGTGTGCAGTTAGGGAACACAGAGGTCTAGTTAACTTTTGTTGAATAGAATGTTAATTATGACTCTGCTTGTTATCCCCTGTTCCTTCTCATGAAAGAAACAAAATTGACAGACATAAGATAGATAGATAGATATGAGATAGAGATAGATAGATAGAGATAGATAGATAGATATGAGATAGATAGATATGAGAGAGAGATAGATAGATATGAGAGAGATATAGATAGATAGATAGATAGATAGATAGAGATAGATAGCTATAAGATAGATAGATAGATAGCTATGAGATAGATAGATAGATAGATAGATAGCTATGAGATAGATAGATAGATAGATAGATAGATATGAGATAGATAGATAGATAGATAGATAGAGATAGATAGATATGAGATAGATAGATAGATAGATTAAAAATACTGTTTCAATGTAAATTAAATTTATTGATTTGAGTATAATTAACTTTTTTAAAGAATTTGTTGTTTGATAAACAACATTGTAAAAGACAAAGGAACTCAATGTGACAGCAACAAACCATACTAGTGAAACTTTATCTTTGTTTGCCACTTTTTACAACATCTATTCGATCAGCTGGACTTTCTTCCTCCTGTATTAATATTGAGTTTCAGACTGTAGAGTGAATAACAATTTCTAATTATTGATGGCATGTGGTTAATTTGTGATATTAAGTATTTACAAACATTGCAATATACTAGAAAAGTCCTAACTATGAAGCAATGCTTATATGTGCAAACCTTCCCACACACACACAAAAATGGGAAGAGACAACATATTATTTGAATGCATTTCTAATCTTGGCAGAGCACCCATTGTATGTCATTATATTTAATAAAGTACAAATATAAAGGTACTGCCACTTATGGAAGGTTTTGTGCAAAACTGAGGGAGGAAGCCACCTGTTAATTAGCATCTGGTCTTAGCCAGCATGGGGGATGGAGTCAGTTGGACAACTACATTCTTTTCCTAGCAGCAGGTCTCCTGTGTGTCTGTTTCTATGTGCTGCAGTTTCCTATGGAAATGTTCAAATGAGGAAGAATAAAGTTATGTGCTAATTACAGATTGATATATTGAGTGTAAATCCTTATTTCCGATTGTATCTTGTGTCCTGATGCACAACATTGATATGTATTATCCTTGTGTTAAATGCTCTCTTGTTTTTTAAGAAGATAGGTTTATGTTCATGGCTAGCCAGGGAAAAAATTAGTTGCACATGAGCATAAAGCTTCTCTCCATTGGCCCATAAATTCTTGTCCTGATTAGGTGACTCCAAAATTAGTCCACAAACATCCACTAGGTTTGGTTCAGTATTTCAATTGCTTATTTAAAATTATGGAGGGGGAGACTGGTATTGACCCTACATAAAGATCACATGTTACTGCATTGTGTGTGTATGTTCTTCTAATCCATCTGGGTGATCCTCACCACACAGGAGAGTGTAACAGTCCTTGTAAAGATATTTTTGAGTGATAAACACCACTCTTCCTTTGCTGCAATACTGTAACCTATAGATCAGAGCCAAAACACTAGCCCATGTTCCCTTAGAGCAAGGATGCTTTGTGGTACTCAGTTGTGCACAGTTCTGGTTAACAGAGTTATAGATGTTTAAAGTTCGAAAATAGGACAAAAAATTAATTGTTAGGAGATGTCAAAATCCAGAAAGAAAAAAAAATTGGCCAATAAAAGTATTCAGCCAAAGATCACAATTTTGGCTGCAAGGGTAAAAGTCATGACCCAGCCATGGTGGTCAGCGGGAAAATAATCCACAATAAATGCTCCCAAGCATTAGCTAAAATTTCTCTATCATAAACAATGTGCTATTGCCAGGCTTACGCTTAAGTAGCAGGTATTGGAGTAAAAAGGACTGCACTTGTGCAAAATTATATATGTTTGTGCATAACAATTTGCATATGCATCATGTGTCTAGATCGTAATGGGGGTACACATATCTGTAAATGTACAGATCATGCCAATGTGAAGCACTGATGCACATGCAAAAGCATCTGCTATGATGGAGTCCAACTATTATATTAATTAGAAAGTGAAACGTATTTTTATTGAGATTAATGTGATTTGGGCTATGTGTTGCAAAGGTATATCTAAATATCGATTTCTTAGGAGCACTTAATAATAAATGTAATTTAATTTATGAAAAATAGGAGCGACGTGGCATAGCAGTGTTACACTGCTATTTTAAAAGTTATTTGTACCTATTGTTGGTTTATCACTACACACTTTTTTAATTATTTCGCTTATAAAATGTAATTATACTAAGATTGTGATTTTATCAATTGAGTTAATAAAATATAAAAAAAATATATATATTTTTTTAATGTATACCACTAAAACTTATAAGCAGATTTATAAGAAAGTTTAACCTGATGAATGCCCCAGTGTACACATTTTTCTTCTTTTTTTGATCCCAATATAATCAAATTAATTGTGTTAGAGTACCGTCCCTTTGATGTATTTTACGTTGAATCCTTTGGATCAATGAAGAGTAATATAACAATTGGCCATTAAAGGAATAATAGGTTTACTCAGTGTGATGTACTTTCTTTGGATTATGAAGTCTAAAAAAGGTCCCCACATTTACAAAGAACAATAGAGATAACACTCATCCTTTTGTAGTAGGCATATTAAATATGCATTTACTTAGAGTATGCAGGCACATACAGTTTTAAATATATAAAACCACATGTTTTTGCCTTCATGGTCATGCAAATTTATTTCCATCCCAAATTGTGTCGTAAATGTATTATTGATTTACAGGCAAATTACATTCCTTCAAAAAGTAATATTCAAAAACTGCGAATCACTTCTAAAGTCAACCACAATGGGCTAATCGTACAAATGCAAAGCAATAGAGAATCAAAATCTGTTACTTTCTCTGTCATGTGTTAATACATGAGACACATTTGCTACAATTGGGACAGTTTCAATACACAACACATTAACCAATATGTAAGAAGATGTAACCTTCAATTTACAACCGTAATTAATGGAATAAATACTGTGAATAATCAAGCAGATTTCATAACTCATTTTGCATTCGCCGAATCCTTCCAACATCTCATTACAACAGCTCTCCGTTAGTTCTGTGTGATTTCTGGAAACCATGCAATTTGTCATTCGTTAGCTACTCTAATGCAAAAACCACCTGGGAACTAAAGATGATTTCAGAGGGAACTGTTGTTAAAGTATAAGTGATACAGAGAGCATTTTAAACCCACACTTAATTGAACTAATGTGCTCCGAGGATCTTTCATCTGTCAGGTGGACAGATTTGTTAATATTAAATATGTATAAATATGTATAAACTTCCTCTTCACTTGCTTAGTGAAATAAATGAATACATAAGAATATAGGCAAAAAAGACACAATTTAAGTTTAATGATGTGCAGGCTGTTTGATCCAGATGAAAGATTCCATATATGTATATAAATAAACACTTCAAAAATATGTCTTACATAAAGTTGTGGTTGAATGGGATAGGAACATGCAACTTTCTGTCTGCAAATGTATGGATAACAGAGCAGGAAGCTACAGCCTAAAACAGGAAGTTTTAGAGGACATCACCTTGGTCTTAACAAGATGCCTGGCATTTTTTTATTGATTTTTTTCATGGTTTTGTATGTTTTATAATATGTATTGCAGAATGCTAAAATATGCCCATTTATGTTATATTAGCTTGTTTTTAAAACACACAAAAAACTAACTTTGCCCAAGGGATGGAGAGTACATAGTGACATACTATTTAAAGAGTATTGGGTTTTTGCCCAGTTAATTAATATCTATAATACGATAATCTAATAATAATAATAATAATAATATAAATGACAATGTTTCAGTTCAAATTAATAAACAAGTAATGTTGGGACAGCGCTTCCGATAGGACGCTGTCCTAGTGATAACTTCTTTCTGCTGAAGACTCGGGGTTCTGACCTAGGGTCATGCTTGTGCATTTGGCATTTGCTGTGGGAAAAACAGCGCAAGGGAGAGCAGCAACATTGGAGTTCCTGGTACTATGATGTTCTCCCCATAGGATTTAATGGCCAATACCATCTTCAGATGACATTAGCCATCACGGTCAAGCTCTGATAAGCTTGACCACAGACCACAGTCCTCATTGAGAATTTTAGTGGGTAGTTTAGGTGGGAGTAGGGTAGGTGTGAGGGTGCACTAGTGTGGGTAGTGTAGATGGGAGTAGCTTAGGTATGAGTGTGCACTAGTGTGGGTAGTGTAGGTGGGAGTAGGATAGGCGTGAGGGTGCACTAGTGTGTGTAGTGTAGGTGGGAGTAGGATAGGCGTGAGGGTGCACTAGTGTGGGTAGTGTAGGTGGGAGTAGGGTAGTTGTGAGGTGCACTAGTGTGGGTAGTGTAGGTGGGAGTAAGGTAGGTGTGAAGGTGCCCTAGTTGGGTAGTGTAGGTGGGAGTAAGGTAGGTGTGAAGGTGCACTAGTTGGGTAGTGTAGGTGGGAGTAAGGTAGGAGTGAGGGTGCACTAGTGTGGGTAGTGTAGATGGGAGTAGGTTAGGTGTGAGGGTGCACTAGTGTAGGTAGTATAGGTAGGAGTAGATTAGGTGTGAGGGTGTATTAGTGTGGATAGTGTAGGTGGGAGTAGGTTAGGTGTCAGGGTGCACTAGTGTGGGTAGTGTAGGTGGGAGTAGGTTAGGTGTCAGGGTGCACTAGTGTGGGTAGTGCAGGTGGGAGTAGGGTAGGTTTGAGGGTGCACTAGTGTTGGTAGTGCAGGTGGGAGTAGGGTAGGTGTGAGGGTGCACTAGTGTTGGTAGTGTAGGTGGGAGTAGGGTAGGTGTGAGGGTGCACTAGTTTTGGTAGTGTAGGTGGGAGTAGGGTAGGTGGGAGGGTGCACTAGTGTTGGTAGTGTAGGTGGGAGTAGGGTAGGTGTGAGGGTGCACTAGTTTTGGTAGTGTAGGTGGGAGTAGGGTAGGTGGGAGGGTGCACTAGTGTTGGTAGTGTAGGTGGGAGTAGGGTAGGTGTGAGGGTGCACTAGTTTTGGTAGTGTAGGTGGGAGTAGATTAGGTGTGAGGGTGCACTAGTGTAGGTAGTATAGGTGGGAGTAGGGTAGGTGGGAGGGTGCACTAGTTTTGGTAGTGTAGGTGGGAGTAGGGTAGGTGGGAGGGTGCACTAGTGTGGGTAGTGTAGGTGGGAGTAGGGTAGGTGGGAGGGTGCACTAGTGTAGGTAGTATAGGTGGGAGTAGGGTAGGTGGGAGGGTGCACTAGTTTTGGTAGTGTAGGTGGGAGTAGGGTAGGTGGGAGGGTGCACTAGTGTGGGTAGTGTAGGTGGGAGTAGGGTAGGTGGGAGGGTGCACTAGTGTTGGTAGGAGTAGGGTAGGTGTGAGGGTGCACTAGTGTTGGTAGTGTAGGTGTGAGTAGGGAAGGTGTGAGGGTGCACTAGTGTTGGTAGTGTAGGTGGGAGTAGGGTAGGTGGGAGGGTGCACTAGTGTTGGTAGTGTAGGTGTGAGTAGGGAAGGTGTGAGGGTGCACTAGTGTTGGTAGTGTAGGTGGGAGTAGGGTAGGTGTGAGGGTGCACTAGTTTTGGTAGTGTAGGTGGGAGTAGGGTAGGTGTGAGGGTGCACTAGTGTTGGTAGTGTAGGTGGGAGTAGGGTAGGTGTGAGGGTGCACTAGTGTTGGTAGTGTAGGTGGGAGTAGGGTAGGTGTGAGGGTGCACTAGTTTTGGTAGTGTAGGTGGGAGTAGGGTAGGTGTGAGGGTGCACTAGTTTTGGTAGTGTAGGTGGGAGTAGGGTAGGTGTGAGGGTGCACTAGTGTTGGTAGTGTAGGTGGGAGTAGGGTAGGTGTGAGGGTGCACTAGTGTTGGTAGTGTAGGTGGGAGTAGGGTAGGTGTGAGGGTGCACTAGTGTTGGTAGTGTAGGTGGGAGTAGGGTAGGTGTGAGGGTGCACTAGTTTTGGTAGTGTAGGTGGGAGTAGGGTAGGTGTGAGGGTGCACTAGTGTTGGTAGTGTAGGTGGGAGTAGGTTAGGTGTCAGGGGGCACTAGTGTGGGTAGTGTAGGTGGGAGTAGGGTAGGTGGGAGGGTGCACTAGTGTTGGTAGTGTAGGTGGGAGTAGGGTAGGTGTGAGGGTGCACTAGTTTTGGTAGTGTAGGTGGGAGTAGGGTAGGTGTGAGGGTGCACTAGTGTGGGTAGTGTAGGTGGGAGTAGGATAGGTGGGAGGGTGCACTAGTGTTGGTAGTGTAGGTGGGAGTAGGGTAGGTGTGAGGGTGCACTAGTGTTGGTAGTGTAGGTGGGAGTAGGGTAGGTGGGAGGGTGCACTAGTGTTGGTAGTGTAGGTGGGAGTAGGGTAGGTGTGAGGGTGCACTAGTGTGGGTAGTGTAGGTGGGAGTAGGTTAGGTGTCAGGGTGCACTAGTGTGGGTAGTGTAGGTGGGAGTAGGTTAGGTGTCAGGGGGCACTAGTGTGGGTAGTGCAGGTGGGAGTAGGGTAGGTGTGAGGGTGCACTAGTGTTGGTAGTGCAGGTGGGAGTAGGGTAGGTGTGAGGGTGCACTAGTGTGGGTAGTGTAGGTGGGAGTAGGGTAGGTGTGAGGGTGCACTAGTGTTGGTAGTGTAGGTGGGAGTAGGGTAGGTGTGAGGGTGCACTAGTTTTGGTAGTGTAGGTGGGAGTAGGGTAGGTGGGAGGGTGCACTAGTGTGGGTAGTGTAGGTGGGAGTAGGGTAGGTGGGAGGGTGCACTAGTGTGGGTAGTGTAGGTGGGAGTAGGGTAGGTGTGAGGGTGCACTAGTGTGGGTAGTGTAGGTGGGAGTAGGTTAGGTGTCAGGGTGCACTAGTGTTGGTAGTGCAGGTGGGAGTAGGGTAGGTGTGAGGGTGCACTAGTGTTGGTAGTGTAGGTGGGAGTAGGGTAGGTGGGAGGGTGCACTAGTGTTGGTAGTGTAGGTGGGAGTAGGGTAGGTGGGAGGGTGCACTAGTGTTGGTAGTGTAGGTGGGAGTAGGGTAGGTGGGAGGGTGCACTAGTGTGGGTAGTGTAGGTGGGAGTAGGATAAGCTCTAATAAATAGATTTGTTTTTAGAGAACATATAACAGGGTGTTATAGGTAATTCCATGAGTGGGTAGCGTCACATGAGAATGGTTACAAATTCTCTGTACAGCACCGTGTAATATGATTGGCGCTATATAAATTTACAACAATAATATTTTAACCCTCTTACTTGGACAACACTATCCTAAGTTATTTGGAATCCAATATACTGTATATTAAGACTAAAGACCATATATGTTGAATATATAACATTAACAAACAAATATATGACATATATATTCATGTAGTCAGATAGAGCAACATATAAGATTCTGCAACTTAGATGTGTTATCAAAATAAAAATCTATTTCCAGAAGATGTTTTCTACAGATCAGGCAGGCTGTTCAATAATAAATAGTCTTCCTATATTGCAGAACACATTTTGCATACATGCTGTATACATATATTCTGCTATCTTTACTTGCCTGCTTTAATGGCGACACGTTTCACATAGAGAGAAAGAGACCTGTGGACCTTGTTATATTTCATTTCATACAACTAAATCCCACACCACTCGCATGTCCTTCAGGCAATATCCAACCCTGAAGATTGCAGGAATAATGTAACATGGCTTTTCGGCTTTTATTGCAAAGAATAGCATATTTCATCCTATGTCTCCCTTTTATCTTTATTAAATAAACCTGTTTCTATATAGACTTACCGCAGCAGAAAATGCACACTTCTATATCTCTCCATTATTCTACCTTCTATTGGACTTACATTCTGATTGTTATTCATGTCAATCATCTTGTATTACTCATTTTGGAGGTTGGCTATCGTTGCTGAATTTACAGATCAAGTTTTTGTCTGTTCATGTAAGGTAGCGCTGTCACACATTTTGGCTAGGCAGCAGTAAATCGGTTAAAGCTGTCCGTAGGGACCAGCAAATTGTTTGTGCAAATTTGGAGTTTCTATGAATATCGAAACTTTGTTTTTATCAAAAATTGCCACGTTTCATTTTTAAATGATTCAACAACAAAATTTTAGAACAAAAAGCAAAAATAAGCTCATTTCGATAAAATATACATCACAAGCAACTTTTTATACCCTTAAGAACTCTCTTTTGTTTGAAGCATAAATAAAAGATTATTTGTGTGTACTGCTTTGACTTGGCTTTCTACCTTTTCACCTTGACTCCATGGGGACGCACAGAAGGGTTCGGTAAGGGGTTGCAATCTCATATCAAACAGTCAAAAATATTCAGTAAATTTATTAAAGTTTTAGACCTGAATATAAATGTGTGTTGAGCGCAAGAAGGGAAAGGTGGTTATTCTTGCAGTTGTTCTCCCATAGCAAATGACCTCCAATATATTTTTCCTGTAGTTTACAAATGAGCAAAGTTTTGGAGGAAGTTTATGCAAATACAATTTCCTGGTGGTCTGTTTTGCAGTGGTGGGGGGTATAATTTTCAAGTTACAGTTTTGCTCCACTCTTCTATAGGACGGCCAATCTGCGTTGCATTTGTAAATTCAACATTACGCATTTCATGGAATTTATAGTCTCTGAAAAGAGCGGAGATGCTGAAAGCTTGAATCCACATTTCTATGTTTTGTGGTTTGGCTTTAACAGAGTGAAGTCAGAGTGTAACAAAAATGAACACCAAATTCCAAACCCAAATATGGAGTGAGGCCACTATTCAGAAATTGTGCACTACTGTAGTTAAGTTTAATCATTCTAATAATAGAGCTCTCCATTTGTATTAATCATTTTGATTTAGTTTTCCTGCTATTTTATATTGTATTTTTATTTTTATTCTATACAAAAATGCTTGTAATATTTAAAGACTTGTCCCATCATTTATATGCCATGGATATAATATTGGAACCTTTACATGCTACACATTGAAAAGTTAAGTACATACTCCCTGGTAAATATATCTGATCCTAGGAACTTAATCTATAAATATCCTCTAATATTTATGTTTTCTTCAATAATCCTTGATTTATATTAGTTCCCAAAGTGGGAAATGTTACATAAAAAAAATGTATCCATAAAAGAATCTTAATCCCATAAAAGCAGAAGAGATAAACAACATTTATTAATGTTTTTATCTTTTTAGAATGTGTGTAAAAGCTATACTTTTAAACAAAATATTATTCAGTAATGACATTGTAAATGACAATTTTGATTATACTTTTGAAATTTTTTGGCATTCCACTGTTAGTAAATTGATTCACCACCGATGAGACACTAAACTTCCCAGAGACTTGGATTCTGGTTGAACAGAACACTAGCCTAAGCATGACTCAAAAGTTACGTATGTACACTAGAGTTGAAGATGAATCCAGGTCTGAAGGAGTAGCAGATGCGTACTCTTAACAGCGGAAACACCCCTCAGACATTTACATCCAACTTACCAACATGTAAAAAAGTCTTTTATTTTATATTTTATGAATTGGTATGAAGCATCATTTATGCTTGAAAAATTTAGCTAATATAGCAGATACAACTACCCAACATGCGTAGAGCAATGAGGGAGAGAAGGGGTGTTAAAACATACACAATGTACAGTAAGGGCGTGTTCAATAAAGTGTGTATGCAATCAGACTGGGATGCAGTTGCACATACGACTGAAAAATCTATTTAATTTGTGGGTTGCAATAAAAATAATGTTTTTATCTTTGCTACAGCATGCTTGGCAAATCCTAGTCTATAATCGAACGACTATTAAAGCCTCAATAAGCATCTGTGAATCGTAGACCTCTAATTGCAAGCGGTCCGCTAGTTCGGGTGTTTGACATCATCCTCCACACCTCTGACCACCCACAAATTAAATAGATTTTTCCGCCGTATCTGCAACTGCGTCCCGGTCTGATTCCATACGCACTTTCTTGAACACGCCCTTACTGTACATTGTGTATGTTTTAACACCCCTTCTCTCCCTCGTCACACCTGTTCAGGTAAATATATTCAGACTGTATATAATTTTGTCTGCATTAACCATTGTCTGGGTTTACTGAAGTTTACTACCATGTGCCATTAAACACAAATCCAATAAATTGTATTCAGTTGAATCTATACAGTATACTACGTGCCAATATGTGTTAAAAACACTGATAACTGTCTCCTACAGACAATTGTGTTGAACCAATTTTCAGCCCAAAGATCCATCGACAACTAAAGGAATCTCTGACGTGTGAAGCAAGGAGAGAGAACTATAGGATTTCAATATGAAAAACGATATGGACATAAGAAAGAAAACTTTCTCAGATTGTAATTAGAAAGTGTTTTATCTACAAACACTTTGAATCAAAATCCCCTAATGACATTAAGGCTCCGTCATTTTCCTTCAGATCTTCAATAAGCCGCCTGCAATGTAGATATTTCTCAAATTCAAGGAATAAAACTCACCAGATGGCCTGGTGGCTGGTGCTTTGCTCAGGCATGGTAATAATATACGTTTCTGTGTAATATGCATTACAAAAGTTTATTTGTAATACCCTTTAGGATGGCTGTGTTCTTAGGTGGCCACTAACAAAGGTTCTAGTGAAAATTATAACACAGAGTGATTGATGTTCTTCTTGCCTTGTTTCTATAAAAATCTTGTCTCTTGTGGCTTTGTCCATTTTTGCTCGTGCAGCATCATCTCTGGGACCATAACTTCACTCTATAGAATTACATTTTATGCTAAAGGAAATACATTACACGAGGCAACAAGATGATGGGTGGAAATGGCCACACGTTTATTACACGTGCCAAAATAAAAGTAAAACTTTAAATTTGATTTGGTAAATACATAATCAACAACATTAAATAGTGTAAGATAAGTAAAATTAGGATGCTAGTATTACATTTTATTAAAACAACATAGGAACAGATGCCATTTATACTAGCTATACAGATCATGATAATTTGATGTGCAAACAATCATCAATTGCATAAAATGATTAAAAATACCAAAACATATATTTTTGTTGTTACAAACACGCAGGATAATATATTCTTGAAAATTCTGAATGATTATGCTGGGTACAAGTTCAGGTTTTCCTTGGATCTTTAAGTAACTTACACTTATACATTTTACTCTGACTCCCCTTGCATGAAGATCTTGCAGTGCGAACCGTGTATCCAGGTGTCTGTTCCTTGCACCTTCATTGCCGTGGAAGTCGCCAATAAGATCTGGTATGTTCCTTCAAACCTGGGTTCAAGAGCTTTTCTCACATGTTTTGTTTATAACAACCCAATGTCCAGGTTCCTACAGATGAGTGTTATGATCCTGGGGCCTGATTCATTAAAGATCTTAAGCGCTACGAAATTTGCTGGCACTATATGAATAAATGTTGATGATAATGATAATGATGAACATCTTAACTTAAGAAACTTCTTATTTCAGTCTCCTGGACAAAACCATGTTACTATGCAAGGAGTGCAAATTAATATTCTGTTTTGCACATAAGTTAAATACTGACTGTTTTTTCATGTAGCACACAAATATCAACTTTAAATTTCAGTGTACAAATAAGCTATCAAGTATTTGTGTGCTACATGGAAAAACAGTCAGTATTTAACTTATGTGCAAAATAGAATACTAATTTGCACCCCTTGCATTGTACCATGGTTTTGTCCAGGATTCTGAAATAAGAAGTTTCTTAGGTTAAGATCCTTAATGAATCAGGCCACTGGTTTGGATCTGGAATGGAAGAGAACACCTTGCGGTGGATGTTAGTCAATTGTTTCCTGGTAATGCCATTATTTTCTGCATTTTTAATTTTAATGTACCATTCAGCCTTTCTACCCACTCAGTACCCATTACTTTTCTACCCGCTGGGGGTGTGTAATGCTGATGTAATACCCACTTCTTCTGGTACCTGCTGTAGTTCCTTCCCATAAAAGGGGTACCTCTGTCACTCAAAATCACTTCTGGAACCCCATATCGACATACTACTTGAAATTTTTGCTTTGCCATTGCTTTGTTGGTTGCTTTTCTACAAGGCCACATCTCCACTCAGTGACTAAATAAGTGCAGTGCACACAAGGATATACTCATAGCCAGCTATTTTTGGCAACTGTATGAAGTGAATCTGCAGTCTTTGGAAAGGGTACAGAGTCTGTGGGGTACTTTTGGATGGGACTTTTACAGTCTTACCAGTATTGTGTAAAGCACATATCACACAGAGTTAAATATGCTTGTGCAGCTTATGCAATTCCAGGAGCCACCTAATTTCTTTCCAGGTCCTTTAACATGGTGTCCTTGGACACATGGACCTTTCCATGTAGGGCTTGTGGCATCACTGGGTACAGTGCTTTTGGCAAACAATAGAGATTCTGCAACCGCCATTCATTTCCTTGTTCCTCTGCCCCCAGCCTTTTCCATGCCTGTTTTACAACATTTGGGGCTTGTTCTTGACATTTTATGAGTGTCTCTTAAGTCTAGGATTGGGGATAGGGCCACAACATTTATGCTCACAGGGTTCAGTGTCATTATAGCAGCCTGCTTTGCAGGGGCATCTGCTAGGACATTACCTTTGACTTCTGAGGTTTGTTCCCTAGTGTGTGCCTGTACCTTTTTTACCGCTAGTTACTTAGGCAGTTGAAGAGCTGCAAACAGGGACCTAATGAGTTCTGCACACCCTGTGTATGGTGTGCCATCAACATAATATCGGGAGCCATCTACAAACAATTCTAATTCAGCATTTGGAATAGGGATTTCAGATATGTCAGTTATAGCAGCACTTTCTAATCACATTAGTTCAATGCAACTATGCACTGGAGGAAAAGAAAAAGTTTATGTATTTTCTGTGTCTTGCTGATGCTGTGACTGTCACAATCCCTATGTGTCTGATCAATACCCGCTTCTCGTGTCAATATGCACCCTTTCTTTCCCCTCTTTTGAATACAGCAGCAATAGAATAATGCTGCACACCTTTTTAATTTGACATTTAGAAGGGGCAAGCAAAGCCACCTCATACTTAGTGAGCCTGGCTGAGGACAAGTGTTTTTTCTGTGCCTGACTGAGATTTTCTGTTACTGAATGTGGTACCTGTATAATACGTTCCTGCCCCAACACTATGGGGGCTATTTTTTTCCATCAATATTGCAGTCGCGGCTACTGATTTAATGCACGTTGATGCTGCCCTGATTACAGTGTCAAACTGCATAGAGTAATATTCTAAGGTACTTTCTTTCCCTCCATGTGCTTGTGTGAGTACTTCCTGGGCATGTCCCTGTGTTTCATGACAAAACATATTAACCAACTTGTTAAAATCTGGCAAAGCCAGTGCTGGCGCTGAGTTTAAATCGGCTTTCAAATAGTTAAACATTTGTTCCTGCTCAGGGGTGTGTGCAAATGACTTCTGTCTGTGTGTGTATATATTAGGGAATTTAGATTGTAAGCTCCAATGGGGCAGGGACTGATGTAAATGAGTTCTCTGTACAGCGCTGCGGAATCAGTGGTGCTATATAAATAAATGGTGATGATGATGATGAAATGACTTGCTATCATTACTTATGTTTGTTGTGGCTGTGGACTCACATAACCCAAAACATATTTCATCATTCTACTCATTGAGAGTTGGATAAATTCAATCTGGATTACCTAAATGGTCTCTATCTGTAGCTGGGGGGTGTGTTGGTTCTGTGAGAACAGTGCATCCAAGATTTGCCTGCAAACAGGTTAAACAGCTAGCAGAAATTTTCCATAATCAATTGAGCAATAACAATCATTGTGTGTTAATCCACAACTAAGCTGTGCCAAAACAGACTACAAACTTTTTTTTTTTGGTGCAAGAAGCTTACCATCATTACTACGCCACAAACCTGTGTGGGCAGGTTCACATCCTCCCTTCTTGCCAGCTGGAGAACTTCTGTGAAGAACAAACTTTTTGCATAGCGATAAACATTTGTTCGTTAGGGATTACAGTAACTGTCGTTAATTTACATTTTTGTTCATGAATCCTTTTTCTGCTGCTGACTTCACTTCACTACTTTGACAGCTCTGGTATTAAACAATGTGTTACTCAGTGTGTGTCCACCCCCTATCACTGTTTCCCTTACCTGGAAACCATCAGGTAACCTGTGAACATTTTGTACAGTAAGTGGCTGCTCATTAAACACTTATTTACGTGTTTCTCTGTGTAACTGTGACGATATGCGTTCCATGTCATGAAAAAATTATTTCCTCAAAGCGGTAGTGGCTAATCTCACAAATAGGGGATGCCAGAGTGACGTGACCTGGGTGCATGCTCAAAGCTACTCTTATCTCATCATCACCTAGCACAGCCCCCTTGAATGACTCTGATGTCTCTTCCTGAATTTCAATCATTCCATAACACACAACCCTCTCACAAGGTTCCAGACACTCTGCCATTTTAATAGCAAAACTGTCTCTCTCACAAATCAGAGTATTCTCATTAGAGACCATGCATTGTGTCTGCAAATCACTCAGCATTTTCTCAACAGAATCTCCCAATCACCAAACATTCACACATATTTTCAGATTCTGTGTTTTCCCTATCGAAACTACAAATGTATTCACTTGAAAAGTCTCGCTCGCAGACGGGATTTTATCTTGTAACATTTCTTTATGGGCATAACAAACTCCCCTAATATCTGAGAAACATTCATCAGCGCCATTTTCACATAGATTAAAACTGCTTTTAAGATCTGCATGTAAAAGCTCACTTCCACCTCACAGAGATAATTATTTTTCTCTACTTCAAAAACAGAAGCGGTTTTTTGGAACCCAGCCAGATAGATGTTTTCTCCTGACACTATTTAAACATAATTTACAGTCTTGTCCGTCCGTTGATTTGTGTAGTGACAGACCACGGAGTTTAAAACTTTTTGCATCTCTTCAAAAGCTCACAATTAACCAATAGAGGCATTACATTTACAAATGTACAACTTTTTCGACCTTAAAACATAAAACAAAATAATACTCACTCCCTCACTTATAGAGAGAGAAAAATTAAATGATCTTCCAGCCTACAGTTGTGAAACTACAAGTCCAAGCATTAAACTAAATAATATGCTTCAATGTGTTGTTACCACTCCAGAGAAATTTAAATTACTCTTGAATTATTGACACATACTGAAGAACCTTTTTTGCCAATTGTACATACATTGTCAGATAACCGAAACCACAACCCCCTTTCTTTCTTCACACACTGAAGTCTTTTACACAGAATAAGGGAGGGGGGATTCCATTCTCTCAGCTGCGCAGCATCACACATACACTGTACAATGTTTTTCCTATAAACATACATTTACAGTACACAAATTATATGACTTTGAATTTCAACATCAAAGTTATTGGGAGGGCAATTTTGTTAGAAGTCTGTCTTATGCAAATGCTCAAGTTACTTAACAAGCATTAAACTATTTTTCCTATATATGTGACTAGCAACTAACCCTTCAGTAAAACTTGTTTTTAACTCATTTTAATGACAGATTCACAACACAAATAATGCAAGTCACGATATTTACACCTTCTGTCTGGGTCCTTCATTTTGCAACATACCACATTTTACACATTTCTTTACTCTCCAATAATTCAGTTGTGTCTTACATTTACATTTCCACATATATTTCGATTTTCCAGAACTCTTAGCTCAATACCCCTTTTGTTATTGTCACATTACCACTTGCAACACTCTAGTTATTCCATCCACACATGTCAATTCCTTCTCTTACATCTGCCATTTCTGCACATTCATTTTCATAAATCAATTCCTCCATGGTTCACAGCTGCGTTTCACAATTTTCTCTTAAGTTATGTTTATTAATATATTTTGACACTCTCTTTTTCATGTGTTGTGTCTTAATTAGATCAAAACTACCATCTTTGGTCAAACCAAAGTTCTTCAACAATTCACCCATTCCTACACAAAATTCCTTGCCATGGATATATTCTATTATGTCCAAATGCATTCCTGGAACATCAGATTCTGTACTATTGTTATTACCCATGATCAAAATACCTTATGACCTAGTCAAAATACCTTATGACTTTTAGAAATAACTATTGTTATTTCCCTGTTCAAAATACTTTATGGCCTAGTCAAAATACCTTATGACTTGAAACAACAATTAATTAACAATCTGGACCCGTACCTGGGTCCCAAAGAATCAAATTCCTTTTCAAATTGTGTATCTTATGGATTCCAAAGCAATGACATTAACTTTTGACCATCAAATTTTCAAAGAACAACAGATAATATGCACAACATACCTTAAACAAAACAAATATTAAAGTTTTACTCTGATTGGCTTTTATGGTGAAGGCACAGCGACACACAGACTAGGCCGGACTGTAGAAAGACACAAAGGTAGAGCAGAAAATTGCCGACCATGTGGATTTAATCATCTGTGTCCCTCTCTGATCCGACAATCGTTCCGTGGGTCACTTGGTGCTGACCATCTCGCTGGGGACTCCAAAGAAATGTGAAATCCATTGTAAGCTATCCGTGGATTGATGCCAAGCTTATACACAGTCAATGGAAATCTTCCTGCATGCATGCATTACAATCGATCGGAGAACAGAATATACACACCATCTCTTCTGTATAGAATCTGCTCTGTTTAATGCATACCAGGTTACACATTTTATAGTACTTCTGAAGAACTTTTTGATGTGCATAAACAGTTGATGAATCACAAGATCAGTTTCCTGACAAGCATGCGGTTGAACTTATGGTGCAATTTTCCAAGAAGTTTGAAGGTAGCACCGTTGTTTGTAAGCAGCTACTTTTGCAAATGACATTTTTACTTCTGCTTCTAGCATACTCTGCAAAACTTCTTACAAATTCTAAAATATATACATATATCCCTGAGCATAATAAAATGTGAAGCATTCTTAAAGGTACACTACATTTCATATAAAATACATTGTCAGTATCAACACAAAGATTGTGATTTAAAGTCAGAAATAAAAAGAAAATTTCTAGTACGTTCTCTTTCGCTAGGGGATAATAAGTTGACTGGTTTTAAGTTGACCTGATTCATTAATGAAAGTTAAGAAAAAGTAAGTAAGGTATATTTAAATTGTGATGACAGATTTATAGTTGGGGTAGGGCATGTCTTAGTTCAACTTTAAATTTCAGTGTACAAATAAGCTATTAAGTATTTGTGGGCTACATAAAAGAAAGACAGTATTTTCCTTATGTGCAAAATAATAAACTAATTTGCACCCCTTGCATTGCAACAAGGTTTTATCCAGAAAACTTGAGTAAGAAAATTTACTCAATTTTTTGCTTAACTTCCCTTAATGAATCAGGCCCACTGAGCACAGAAAAGAATTATGTAAAAAGATACCATTGGAAAATGGGACATTTTTTATCACTGATTTATGTTGTGTTAAATAGAAATGTTCTCAAAATAATTATGCACTATAAATTTCTATTACTTTCTGTATGACACTTTCAGAGCACCTATTGAAAAAACAGGAGGCAAAGAATTTCCAACACATTACACAAATTTAGGTATCTCTATATATCTTATTTTTAACTTTTGTTTCACAATTTTTTGTTGCTTTTATGTTGTTGATTTGAGTAATCTTAACAGCGCTTAGCGTTTTTTTTACATTATTTGTCACATCTTACTTCTATTACATGCAAAACTAGTGTATGGTTTTAGGAATTCACATCAGGACTGTCATCAGTAGTGAAGTGCTGTAGAAAATTTAAACACATATTTTAATAAAAAAAAAATAATAATCATATAATAAGAGAAATTAAAATAGGCATGTTTGCATTTGCCAGACATTTCATTGTCATCATTGTATGATGTGCATCAAATCACAACATTTACGGAATTCAGTAAAGCAAAATTTCTATGCTACCTTTAACACAGTGCTTTTCCTAAAATGGAAATTTGTGCTAGACAATTATTTAGAAAAATGGCCTATCCATTAAAAGATTTATTTAGTTACAAATATATAGAATTGCTCCATCAGCTAATCCACCGGTTAGTTACTGCACAAAAAAGAACTTAATGCAGCCATGTAATGTATATTGTTGTAGTCTTTGGAACATACTTCACTAACGCCTCTGCTTGCTGAAACTCAATGGATGGAAATCTCACTGCAAGAATCCCAGAGTGAAATGCGTTATCTAGTAATGTGACAAATCATATACCTAATATGACTGTTATATCACTTTCACAGTATGGGAAAAGCCAATCAAAAGAAAAAAAAAATCTAACTTATCTTTGTCGCAAGTTTGCAGTTGTCTCAAGCTTAACTGACCTAAGTGACTGCAATCCCAACATATATATTTAGCTAACATGCGATCAACATCTTATTGGTATATATGATGTTGGTTAGAACTAACATAAAATAAAGAAAACCAAGATCTGACTATGTGGGCCTTCATGGTCCTACTACTAATTGGGCTCTTAAAACTCACCTGTTCCGCAAAGTCTGCCATCCATCCTCCGTACCATGCTTGATCTCCTCAACTCTCTCCTCCCCTTTCTCTTTCTAGCTCCTCTTGCGTTAGATCCCCTCCACTGACTCTCCTTGTGCCTGCTGTCTGTTTGCCCTCCCTTTAGGTTGTAAGCTCTTACAAGCAGGAAACTTCTCCCTCATGTCTCTCTACCATTTCTTCTGCTCTAACTTCACTGTGCTAACTATGATTGGGGCTTTTGGGTACTTGGTATTACTCATTTATTGTTCTGTGCTGTTATACTCTGTATGGTCTACTCTTTGTATTCTGTGCAGCGCTGCAGAAATCGTGTTGCACCTTATAAATAAAGGATGAGAATAAGAATAATAATAATAAATATACCACATTGGATTCAACTGTTTGGAATGAATCTCTCGCTTCTCTGTGATTGATCTCCTCTGACTCCCCATTGTGTCTTCTGTCTGTTTGCCATCCCTTTAGGATGCAAGCTCTCACGAGCAGGGCCCTCTTCCCCCCGTCTCTCTACCTATTCTTCTGCTCCATATTCAATGTGTAAGCTATGTTTGGAGCTTTGAAGTCCTGGTAATTTTTCTTTATTGTTTTGTATGTTTTTACTCTGTATGGTCCACCGTCTGTATTTTGTACTGCACTGCGGAACACATGTGGAACCCTAAAAACAAAGATTAATAGTAATAATAATGATAATAATAATAATAATAATAATAATAATAATAATAATAATAATAATAATGAACACCAAATGACGAAGTCTTTACTTTGTCCAAACGCGTGAGTGGTTAAAATGGACATTTGGCTCTTTTGTGATCTACAACAGTACATAATAATTTTTGACTGAACATTATTAACCTGGCACCCAGCGCCCAAGGGGTGCCAATAAGAGCTTCCTGCTCTTCAGTCTGGTTTGAAAGACAAATTTGCAAACATATTAATAAACTCATTTTATTACAGGCATGTCATACATATAAATAAAATAATAAATTCCACTAAAGGACAACTAAACTCTAACATTGCCATTTTCAGACATGAGGAATGAAGATACAATTGATACTTGTAACAGTGACATTCCACTACAGCTCTATTAAAAAATAAAGTTTAGTTGTTTAGTATCTCCATACTCTATTACAGATGATTCCAGCCAACACCAACCTCTTTAGAGACTTGTAGTTTAATAACAGTACTTAATCCTATATTTTTACTATAGACTATCACTATCCCATCTCTTTAGTGTCATAAAGCTGCAATTGTGTTAAGTAAAGCTTATGTGACATCAGAGGATATGCCCCAGTTCCTAAATCCACCAATTCATTCTGTGCATTTCTCCAGAGCAAGACTGCAAACGTTTCACTCAGTCACAGTCCCCGAGACAAAATGATACAAGATAGAGAAGCACCTCCCTCCTAACAAGGAAACCTACTACACAGAAGTGAATGAAAGCAGATGAACATATTTATTAACAAGTTAATAATTTTATTTATTAAATGTTATAGAGCTCAGTAATATTCATCTTTGAAATGTATTATGTCAAATAATGTCTTTACTTTTTTTAATTGATAAAATAATATGTACAATTTTAGCAAGCGCCATGGCCTTTAAAATATTAAATGATTTCAAATAGTAAATAATGAACACAGTAATATGTTATAAAAGCATCTCAATAAAACTCAATAATCTAATATAATGAATCTTTTTTTTTTACAATGAATAGTGTCATATTTGAAAACTTTAATATATTTTAGAACTGTCTTTTTTAAGGCAAATATACTGAGCTATTATATTAAGATGTTATGACTTCAGTAGTTCATTATTGCACCCTCTACAAATTGCTCTTCAGTAGGGCTTTATTTGGTTCAGATTTTATTGTTGCTGCATAAGCATATTAATAATTAATTTTGAAAAATGAAAGTGTACGATTGGAGATAGCAGCCCTGTTTTGACATTTCTGAAAGTACACTGACTTTACAAAGAACTGGTAATTTTTTTTTGCCTAGACAAGATTAAAAAAAGCATAGTTTCAAAATATTGTTCTTACCAATCAGCGCTATTGAGTAGATTAACTAGGCTTGTGTTTCTATGGTAACCAAAGTATCATTGTACATGACCAATCCACCTTTTTAATCAAGAGCTATTCTTTGAAAATTACCAAAGCTAAGGCATAAAATATGCAAAAGAAGACACATGAGCTGTTCTCCATTTTCAGCAAAGAATACACATTTTTTTCATTTAAATGGCTAATTTGTATCGCTTCTAAATCAAGACTCATTTTCAAATTGTAGACTGCAGACATATTTTGCTGTTTTAAACATAAATGTGGGTATTTCAGTGACACATTCCAAAAGTATATAAAAGAACAACAAAAACAAATAATGAACACAAAAGTTTTGGTATGTTTGGAATTTGGAATAAAAATGTTGATATCAGTAGGCCATCAAAGGATGATTGTAAAAAAATTGTTATTCATTTTACTGCTAATTTATTGTTGAATGGCTACTTCTCTGCGGCATTAAAGGTTAACTGTTTGCAGAGAACTACTGTTGAAAAATAAGCCCAAAACAAATAAACTGATAGTAGTTTTGGCTGTCTGATGAGTTATGTTGTGTGAGCAGGGAAGAAGCACTAAGGAGAAGGTTAGAGCTCAGACTATCATCCTTTCAAACGGAATTGATACATGTCAACTAAAATCTCCATCTCACAATTGCCTTAGAAATATGACTATATGCTTATTTTGACACCAGAATGCATCAGAATTGTTATGAATAATAAAATGCAAATTGCCTCATCAATTGGTGATTTTAAATTAAACAAAAGGTATGTGAAGTTCCCTTTGAAAATTATTAGTAAACTATATAATGAAGGAATTAAATAAAAATATGTGGCTAAACTGATATATGGCTACCTAAATGTGATATAACAAGAATTATCAACAAATTATACAAGAAAATAAAGTGCATAAATGGCAATGTTTCTGTGCTCTTTAAGTGTCATAATGTCTACCAGCCTTAGCGTATTAAGAACAAGACTGAATTCCCTAATTCAGGGGTTCTCGAACCCAGTCCTCTAAAGCTATCAAGACGTCATGTCAACAGGATTTCTGTCTGTAGAGACAGGTGGGATAATCATTGACACAGAAAAATAGATTAACTCAGCTGTGTATGAATAAAGAAATCCTGAAAACATGAACTGTCTTGAGGACTAAGTTTGGGCACTTCTACCCTTAGGGAAAAGGGCATGCAAAAAAATGTGCCCTTAGAAAAAGATGCATTGGCTAGTAGTGCTTGCACAACCTCAATAAAGTACATTGCTACAATTGAACATTGCTTCCTTTACCTTTCTCTCTATTACCATATGGTTTTTTGTTGCTTTGTTTTTTTATTTCATCTTGGCACATTAATAAATTTATCAAAATTATCCTAATACAGCGGTCCTTATATACAACTTATTGTTGACATTTCTGAAGGTAAAAGGGATGGGAAAAGACAACAGAGAACCCTTTCATGTCTTCTTATACTCTTGCTGCCTATAATTCTCAATAAACCAAAATGCATCCACAGTAGGGAACGAATTTTGGCATTTATTAGACATGAAGCCAGCTGCATAGATGACACAGATAATCACCCCTTAGTTATGACGAGAGGGTGGTAACCAATGCTGATCTCGGGGTAAAGCGCAATGTTACTTGTAGCTGTATAAGTGATGCCCACATACGTAGCCGTCGGTTTATTAATGTCTTACTAATTTTGATGGAGGGGCTCCAAAATCCTTATACAAATTAGGCTCAGAGATGCTTGTTAGTGTTTTGAACAGGATATTCAGGCTTTGGTCATAAATAAAATATAACATCCCTGCTTTTATCACAACCAGCTGGGATGTCAACCCATAGCTTCTACATTATTATATGTAATCTCTAATCTCTTATCTCTATGTATATCCTTCTTACTCTGCTGTCCTCCTGGGTGTTAATGAGCGCAGGAGCCTCTTGACTTTGATAACACAAAATTTGTTGGATCATTAAGTCGTGTCCCTTGGCTCAACTTCTGTCCATACTATAACATTTAGTCCATTGTTCTGAGGCCTTATTGCCTTCTGCTCCTGTAATTCATGGTCTTCTCTAGAAGGATATTGGACCTTGTCATTTAATTTTGTACCAGTCCTTAAGGTTTTGTCTTAGTTTATGAAGTTATGATTTTATCATTTCGACCTCAGAGTGTGCAGACTTCCCATTCCGTTCCTGCCCTCGGCTCTTAGCTGACTCCCTATTTCTGTTCTCTGAACTTGGATTGTCTGGCCCTCTGCTCTAATTATCTTTTCACTCTCCCATATGATATTCTCTCTCTCCAACTGCCTTTCATCTCCTAATTACCTGCCTAACATGGATTCGCTGACCTCTGCCTCTCTGAAATACACTATTAAATTTCTGCTCTTTCTCTGTTGATTTCAACCTCATTCTAGAACAACTTTTCACCTTAGTGAGCATGACAGCTTGCAACTGGCAATGTAGTAACTTAGAATTTTGCAGCCAGAAGACCCAAATAGAGCTCTTACACTCATCAAGGTTCATCTGTTTGAAATGACTCAGACATCAGGAATTGACCCTTGGGGATCTCTCACCATCGACTGCTACCACTGATCATTGGAGAATCAGCAACACTTTATATCACTCTCTACTCAACACATAAGGCCAAAAATGAAGTGCAAGCTGTCAGCAGCCAGTGTTTTTTTTTAACTAATTATTTTTTATTTAGTACTTTTTTTTGTTGAAATACTATTGTTTTCTAATTGCACTGTGAATCATTGCCTAAAACATATTTTCTTTAGTATGATAATGTAATTTTTTTTATTTCTACAGAAAATCTTTACAATCAAAATAACTCAGAAGAAAAGTGCAACTACTTAGAATTTTTTCAAATCATAAAGATAATTACTAAGAAAAAACATTAATGTTCTTATTATCAAAATAGTTATTGCTGTTATATATAAATGTTGTTATAGTACTGACATTTTCAGCTACTGGGAAGAAGCCGAGTGTTAGAACAAGGTGTTTGGGGTTTTTGTGTACCTTGATTATGTTTTGATGTTGCGAGTTTTAAGCCATCAGAATGCAAAGACAACTTAAATGGGCAATTTAAGTTTACTTGAAAGGCTTCACGAGCAAAAGAATGTAGTTTAGTCAGGTAACATGGATGGTATAGCATAAGTTTTATATTTAATAGGAAGAATCTTTAAGACTGAGAAGTCAAACTCATAATGATACTGAACATTGATTGGCCAAAAGCTATGCCATCATATTAATAATACATAGAAATAAATGCCATGGTATTTTTGTATGGGGCCAAAAACCTTACACATTGCATCTAAATAAAGAAAGTTGATATTTGATATACAGTACCCTCCATCACAATATCATCTGTGAGTTCAACCTCACGATTATAAGAACTTGCAATGTTTATACATAAGTATTGTAGAGCTTCTAATACCTTGTGACACTGGCACTCCACAGGCATCAGACACCAACAGCTTCTTGCTTGGAATAAAACTGTGATTTAGTGTTGGCATCACAATAACAGCATGCAGTCTTGTCAGCATGTCACAAGAAAGCAACACCCAGTTGCCTACACCTTCTGGTGACCCTAATGCTAGCTATTACAGTGCATCACTCTAGCCACTGGGCAACTTGTTTAGCATCAGTCACAATGTATAGTAGCTCAATACAGGCTTAAATACCAAAATCCCATCCCTTTAAATTAATTACCGTATTAGACCATCTGTGTGAGTTCAGCCTAGGAGTCTTGCTATATAAATATTTAACCCTGTCTGCAATCTAAAGCTACAGATTCCCCGGGACCTCACCTGTCCCTATGTAGGTGAGATGTGGAAAATAAGCCTCTTTGCCACAGGATCAATATCTTCCAATTACACAAAGTGAATGGATAGGCTGCATCCTCAGTGATGTCACAGGTTCCTAGTGAATGGATAGGCTGCATCCTCAGTGATGTCACTGGCTCTTTGTGAATGGATAGGCTGCATTCTCAGTGATGTCACTGGCTCTTTGTGAATGGATAGGCTGCATTCTCAGTGATGTCACTGGCTCTTTGTGAATGGATAGGCTGCATTCTCAGTGATGTCACTAGTTTCTAGTGATCGGATAGGCTGCATTCTCAAAAATATTAGTTTAGCCAAAAAATGTCTGCCTCCACCACAAGTATCAGTATAAGGGGTTATTGCAGCACAGCAAAGTTCTGGATATCTCTTAGAAGTAAGTAGACTAAATATCTGAGTTTCTGCAATAATTTATCACAGTACAAATTTACAGGTAAATACATACTTTTTCTGTAAAGAAAAAAATATTTTCATACATTTGTATTATATATGATCATTATTAAATGTCTATAAGCTCTGGGCTTAATGTCTGATCTTAGAATGCTAACTGCACCAACTTATTAAACTTTTAAAAAAGTGAAATTAGGGCAAAAAGGTTTTTTTTTTTTTCGAGAGTTTACTGCAGTTGATTTTGAAACAATAAAAAATAATGCACAGCACTTTCAGGGAAGCTTCCAACCGCTCCCGTGAATATGTAACATGACAACACAATGCCCCGTGCCACCGTCTTTGTCAGAGAGAATAGCTGTGAACTGAAATTAAGCAGGTCTGCGACTTGACAATGAAATGAGCTTATGCTGGTCATTTACTGGTTGGCAGTAAACACAGGTGCCAGGTTGCAGATTTAAGCATGAATGCTCATTATGCTGAACAAATTGCTCATCAATCAGGTGCTTGAAGGGAAACCGAGTTTCTGTAACGAGGCCAGGAGTTAACGCAAATTAGTCAAAAGGGCTCGGACACCAAAACTTTGTAAAAGGATGCACATTTCCCAACTATTCATTCATTTCAAACATCTTTTACAGAGTTCAGATATTGACTTTTTAAACAATTTGACCAAGTTAAAAGTTAGAATATGGAGAGCCATTTAGCAAATTTGTAATTTAGAATGATTGGAGTACATTTAATATAATTTGAACATGTTTAGAACAGAGCACATAACACTTATCTACTGCAGATATATTCTCCAACACTTTCCATATACATATCATCATCATCATCATCATTTATTTATAGAAAAGCCACTGATTCCGCAGCCCTGTACAGAGAACTTGCTCACATCTGTCCTTGCCCCATTGGGGCTTACAGTCTAAATTCCCTTATATACACACACACACACACACACACACACACACAGAGACAGACAGACAGACTAGAGTCAATTTGTTAGCAGACAACCTACCAGTATGTTTTTGGAACATACAAACTCCTCACAGATATGGTCATGGTCGGGAATTGAACTCATGACTCCAGTGCTGTAAGGCAGATGTGCTAACCACTGAGCCACTGTGCTGCTCTATATATAAATATGTTACAGACCCCTACTGTGCCAATGCTTGCCCGCCTCTACCCATCCCCAATTCTTCTCTGGGTGTAAGGAGACACAAGCCAACCAGGCTGAAGACACTACATACCGACGTATACATACGCATGTTTCGTGTGCACACAGCGTCCTGAAATTAGTAATTCATGTAAAAATTTTGAATTACACCCAACTCTAAATGTTGCTAGTTGTCATTATAAATAGATTATAAAGAAGTGTAAATGAATGTAAATTAAATAAATACTTTTGTGCTAATATTTTTCACCAAATTTGCATTTTGTGGTAAATTCCAAAATAACAACAAAACATCAGTTTAATATTCACAAAACCAAACCAAAATTCTACAATGGTTTTAGAAAAAAACTCAGTATCTGGTGCTCATTTTTGTAGTCTGAACGACAAAGTTTCTAAGGTTTATGGCAGATTTTAATTAAATAGCGCAATTCACCAACACTTTCCAGTGACACAGAAGATAAAAATAAATTGCTAAATGAATAATAATCTCACAGGTTAATTGAATTGCGGTTGCAAGGCCTGAATCATTAAAATGCTGATAAGTTGCGTATTTGTCGTAAAATTGCACTGCACATGCCAGTACCGGAGCATACGCCAGAGAACACAGCAATGTTCAATTAATCTTCGTGCACAAAGTACCCTCACTATAGCCTACAATTTCAAGAGTGGAAGGGGGAGAAGGGGCGTATGCCCATTGTCAATGTACAGTAAGTACGTGTCAAGCAAGAGCACTCGCAGCAGCGTCTGATTCAATCTGTGGGCATCACAAAGGTACGCGATTTTCAGTCGCATCACTTGCACCAGCTACAGGACGGGTGATGACAGCTTTGAATGCTTGCTAGAACATGTGTTTGTATCAGGAGCAAATGTAAAATATTACTTTATATACAGTAGACATTCATAATATCCTCATACATATTTTATGGGGAGAAAATATAAATAAAAAAGCTTTTTTTTAATATTTTGTCATTATTGACTATATTATTAACAGGTGACATTAATTGAACAGATTTTTTTTCTGTGTGTTGTTTTAGGACTTTATATTCTACATATGTATTGAACTTTTCCTGCAGTGTATTGTCTGTTAGATCAGGTCAGAGCGGACCTAGACCCATATTCAACAACAACTGTAGCCCCAGATCCCCTCCTTGCTGAATGTGGACGTGTGTATGCCCAGTGTACGTGCATTTAATATTAAAATGCACCTTATGTTCACTTTGCCTACCTAGTTAAATCAGTCTTGCTGTTTGCAGGTCCATCATGTCTCTACGAGAGACTTGCAAAGCAGTCAAGTTTCACCAACTGATATCTCATAAGTGGACCACAGGAACATTGTCCACTTGTGAAACAAATGCAATTGATCTAATTGGATGGGCTGTGTCTATTCAGGGCTTCAGCTTTTTGCTCTTATTACCTCCAGGACACACTAGAGTCATCATCATCACCATTTATTTATATAGCGCCACTAATTCCGCTGCGCTGTACAGAGAACTCATTCACATCATTCCTTGCCCTATTGGAGCTTACAGTCTAACTTCCCTAACACACACACACACAGACTAGGGTCAATTTTGTTAGTAGCCAATTAACCTACCAGTATGTTTTTGGAGTGTGGGAGGAAACCGGAGCACCCAGAGGAAACCCACGCAAACACGGGGAGACCATACAAACTCCTCACAGATAAGGCCATTGTCGGGAATTGAACTCATGACCCAAGTGCTGTAAGGCAGAAGTGCTAACCACTGAGCCACCGTGTAGTCAGTAGATGACCACATACACAGCCTGATAGCGGTTATTTTCCAACCACACTTAAAATTGCGCTGTCAAAAATGTTCAAAACTGATGCAGATTACAATCCCACCTTTTCCTTGGTTTGGGGTTACATGCTGTAATATTGGGCTAATTGTCTAGATTTCTTCTAGTCACTCTGTTAGCATGGCTCTGGCTTTCTAGAACTACAGAAATACCTCTTACATAATTAGAGGAAATATAGCTGCAGTGAAAATAGCTAATCACAGAGGATGGGGATGAGACGTTACAGTAATGTCAACTTCTCCATATAAAGATATCTATTGTTAAACTGTTACATTGTTACACGAAAACATACTGCAATTGTTTATTGTTTACATTAAAAATACTAAACCATAGTTATAGAAAGTAGATTGCACCGCCCCTCCCTTAAACCAATGTTTAAATGAAACACTAAAATAAATTAAACATAATTTTGATAATACGGTAGTGGTTCAATCACTCTGCCCCCATAAGCAGCTGCTAGTTAGAGGAAAACAAACATAAACTATAGATTCTCAGAGGACAATTGTATTTCTATTGAGAATATTTTTCTGACCAAATATTCTGCCTTAAGATGGCTATTTTATTGCTTTTTGATTGCCAAAATAAAAATGACTTTGAAATAGCCGCTGTCCGCAAGCCTTGAAAACATACGTTTTAAAAAGCCGTACTGTCGCATCAGGTGTCTGAACTCCACGTTCTGTACATGCAGGCACAGAAAATCAAATGAGGTAATTATCATTATATAACGATTGTGAGAGATCAAAAACAAGCTTTATACTGATCTCTTATACTTACCAGGCGGAGGCAGCTTGTTCATTGTTCATAACACAGCGTGAACCGGCAAATACACAGCTTGGAGCCTGTGCAAAGTGGACTTCAAAACATAAAGCATCACGTGGATGCTGCTCACACAACACTTTGGGTAGAGGGACTGGAGGAGGGGCTGGAGGGAATTTCTTCCTTAGTTATTATTAATGTGTTGTTATTTTTTCTGTTTGCTTTTTCATCATTTAAATGGAATGCTTTTTCAGCATTATGATTTTATCTGAACAACAATTCAACAAAGCCAATATAAATAATAATAATAGGTGAATTTAATTAGGAAAACTTTTTATGATTATATTAATTGTCTTGTTCTTTAAAATTTCAGATAAAGGTGTTAATTAATCACTGTATGTGTCTGTGTATCACTGTATCACTCTGTATGTGACAGGCAAAAACATCTAAAAGATATTGGGCCTGAGTCATTAAGGAGAGTAAGGCCAATAAAGGAGTACATTTGCTCTTGGACAAACCATGTTACAATGCAAGGGGTGCAAATTAATTTATTGTTTTGCAAACAAGTAAAATACTGGCTGTTTTATCATATAGCGCACAAATACTTGATAGCTTTATTTTTACACTGAAATTTAAAGGACATGCACTACACAAACTATAAATCTGTCCCCACATTTTGCCTCCTCCAATGTTCCTTCTTTTTGCTTTGCTCTCCTTAATGAGACAGGCCCAATATGTTTTAAATTTGTATTGCATTGTACAGAATAGTTATCCACTATATATAGTTGTGTCTTTACCACAGCTGCAAAGGATACAATAACTAGACACCTGTTTCTTTCCACTTACAAGCTAATGTCTGGGGGAAGGTGCAGTGTTAGAGCCAGGAGTGACTCTAGTTGGTTCTCACCATACCTATAGCATTCATACTCGGCGCAGTATGCAAAATATATCACTGTAAAGTTCTTGGACATTACATGCTGTAAGAGGCGGATTAGTATATCAACAGACCCAATGGCAAAATTAGTGGCGGCCCTGAAATGCCACACTAGTCTCCTGACGCCCTCTCCCTGCTTTGCTCTCAATTCTGAGCATGCATGGGACTGTGCATACACCCACTGAGCACAAGCTCAGATTAGAACTTTTTTGAGAGCAGAGTGTGGGCCTCAGGAAGAACAGGGGGCACTGTAGGGCCCCCCTCACCTCTCGTCACCATAGTGGCCACACTCTCTGCCCCCCCTGTAGGTCTGTCTATGCATACCGTCATTGCTATGTTTAAGCCTAGGACTAAGCAATTCTACTCTCCCTTTGCAGGGGATACCTGCCCCTAATAAGGGGGAGGGGGTACGTATTACTGAATGAAATAATACCAACACTGGAGTACTGCGGCACAAAATATCTGAATAAATGAGGGCGAAATGACATAAATATATGCTTACTTTGAAAGAGACACTGAACATTTATGACCCGGCTCCTACAAATATAGACTGCAGAATATGCGCTTGAAAATGACGTCACTTCATATGGGGACACTGAGATTTCCTACTTTAAAGTGGCAAGTCGGGTCGTTTGTGTGTGTTATATTTTTTCCTTTCCTGAATGAAGAGACCCCTTGAGAAACTAGCTAATTCTGCAAACAAGATTTCTACTAAACCAAAGCAGAGGCAGAAAACTTGTAGTTCACCAGCCATAGACCATAGGCCATGAAGGCATGCTGTGGCTTAGAACAGCTATTGAGCTACAGGTTATCTAATCCTTTGTGAGAGAAATGTATGCCTTTATTTCAGCAAGGAACATTAAAGTTTCCCATTGCTACAGGTTGGCAGGTTGCAGAAGATATGAAATTCGAGTTATGCTTGGATCACATAAATTTTGTATGTTAGAAGCTGAATTTGGCTGCTTATGAAATCAATTTGTCCTTGTAAAAACACAATAATCTAAAATGTTTTGTATGTGGAGAAAAGCAACCTTTGGAAATAAGAAGGATACAAAAGGGCACTTAGGTGGCCTGTGAAGATATATATTTTGAAATGTTGCTTATAAAAATATATTATCCAGTATTATTAAGATCAGTAGAAGTACAGGGTAAGAATAATTTTAGAACTAGTATTTTTATGGTGCACAAAAGATTGGCTTCGGTAGATTTTACACACAGCTGTTACACATCTATACAATTATCGTGCAGATCACACGATTCATGACTGTTTGTTCAAATATTACAATAGTGTGTACGCTCCTACAATCATGATTTATTGTGGAAAAACTCATTGCATCTCTTGATTTGGTTTTATAAAATTGCTAAAAATGGCGATCAACGATGGAATTATGTCTATTCAGCAGATGGTTATGAGAGATGAAGATCACAGATCTGAAGGTCAATTGTGTAGGTGTGTACACATGAATCGGCTGCTCAACGAGACATTCAGTCGTTATTGAAATTGTTGCAGAAGTTGCATTTGAAGTAAGATTGCATAGGTGTGTACCCAGCTTTACTGAATTTACGTTAAACATATACCATCCATAATTCTAGTTTTCCTGCATTTATTGTATGATATTTATTAGCTTATTATGACTTTACTAACTTGTAAAACAGTGTATTGTTTCAACCACCCCACAACAGACACTTGACAGACACATATAGATATATTAGGTAGGAATCAAAATTATATATATTCTGTCTTCTTAATTAGTCAAAATCTCCAGTTTTTAAAGGAAATTGCAATCCTGGCAAACATTTCTAACAAGACCTCAATTCTTCCCACATTCCTTCTCTATAATATAATGACATCCTACATTTTATGGATGATGCAGATTCCTTAGGAACAAACCTTTTTTACTAGATTTAAATGCAATCAAAACATACGTGAAGAGTTGGACGCAAGTCCATTTGCAAATAGTAAAATACAAATTACACTACTCCGCATGCCCACAAAAAAGAATTATGCTTGAGTCTGTATGCAGAGTAAGTGGCATCTTGTGTATACAGCTCCTTACGCTTAAAGAGGCGAATCGGGGGAGGCAGGGGGCGTGCAAACGTAGGCCAAGTACAGTAATGTTCAAGTATATGCGACTGATGTAGAGCTGGACACAGACGTGGATATCCCTGTGGGGAAACTTATCTGTTGCGGGTGGTCTACCCCTAGTGTAAGGATGATGATCAGCTGAGATGCATCCACTCTACCACTCTAGTTTGTTCGGCACAATCATTAAACTACAAAATAGGTGATCAATTTGCAAGAACACAGGAATAACAGCATTTCACGTATTCAGTCAAATGACCCATTCATCCAGGTCACTCAATGACCCCACTCACACTGACATCATAATTCTTCAACCAGATCTTTTGCGATCTTATGAACCAAATCCCGTCGAGGCTTGATAACAAAGATCTTATCCCCTTCAGGTTAGAATTGAAGAGACTACTCGCAGAAGCTCTCTGTATTGATCAAGGGCCTTCCTACTTCATAATACCTATGTAATGTCCTCTCTGTATACTATATACTGTTAGATATGTGAACCAAATTGGAATTTGTGTAATATAGAATATGCCTTTCTGGCTGGGGGGGGGATTGAACTTTGTTATGTTGCAAAGCATACTGACTCCGTCCTGTCACATGTGTCGTGAAGAGGCTATACAATGAGTGGAGACAGCACAGGCACTGGAATTTTAATCCTGCAATGGTAGGGGTCAGTGATTTAAGAAGACCAACCTATGCACATGGACAGGGATAACATATAAAGTGTCACACAACAAAATTGGTACAAGCAACAAGGGACTCAAGGCTTAGTCAGTCACAGAATCAAAAATTAGACATTTACATTATTATTATTATTTTTTATTTCTAAAACGCCAACATATTATGCTGTGCTGTACAATGGGGGAATCATAATACAAACAAATTACATGTTTAGCATTGGCAACAATGCTAAATTGTATGACAGTCAAATACGATTCACAAATAAATAAGGACTCACAATCAAATAAAAATAAATAATATTGGATATTGGATAATCGATGCTAGCTTATGAGCAAATTGGTTGCCCAACTAGTAGCAATAAGGGAGACTTTCATATTCCTTGCGGGGAAATATTCAAAACAGTCTCATGAACAGTAGAGACAATGTCCACCCGCTGGCCTTATAGAGAATAAAATATCGTTCATATCCACAGATCTGGTTGTTTTATTCCAGAGTCTTTTCTCCTTGCAGAGAGGCGTATTTTAGAAAAGTTATTCCAGTCACACATTTGTTCAAATCTCAAATAAGTCTTTGGTAACGTATTTGCTTCTTTGATATATTGTACAGAGCTGTCATTAGTTATCTGAATATACTGTTTCCTAAAGCAATTCTGCTTGCACAAAGAGTACTAATTATACAAAATTGATTCATCAGGTTATTTCAGATAGTTAATTCTGGAACATTTGCTAAAACGTATGTCTGGGTGTTAAACAGTCTAAGTGGCTCAAGATAACCTGACATCTTTTGGGATATTTTGGAATAATAAGTGACTTACTGGAACGTTGTTGTAGTGTTACCTATATCACAGGGTCTGGTCTTATGCGAAATTCCACTGTTAAATTGTCAGACTATGACTATTATTTATACAGAGTAAAATATCTGAAAAAAGCTGCTGTTCAGCAATCTGACTGATTGTGAAAACATCTGGGTAATATTATCAGCAGATTGTCTAACTCCATGGGGCTTACAGCCATTATAATTCAAAATTGATAGCACCGTGAAAAACAAAATAATTAGTTTGATCTATCATTTATGTTATTAAAATGGTATTTTGCAAACTAGCCATGCAACAAAATAAAAGGATACTCAAAATAATAAACATATATAGTTTATTGCATGTTTATCTATCTATCTATCTTAATATGTATGTTGCTTTTTTTTCAATTAAATTATCAATATGATGGAATGTTGTGAATTGTTATATTATATTTTGTATATTACATATCCAGTGGAGCAGTGAGTAAATACCCCATTAATTTGGTTTATGATTACTTGCTACAAGTAGGATGAGTAAAGCTACTATTTACCATTAATATAAAAATATAATATAAATCCACCTTTATAACTTGAGCTGAAAAATGTACAGAGAATTAAATCAAGTGGTTACACTTAACCTAATTGGTCTATCATGTACTATACCCACCTCTCCCCTTGTACAAGGTTGCTATGATAGAAAATAGATGTTCCTCTATTTGAGCTAGAAGACTGGATGAGACAGCTTCTGCAGAATGGAATGCTATGGCTAGGGCTGTGATGCCACAAACTGACTGAAATTTCAGCTTTTTGACCTGTATCAGATCCCTTTTATCCCTATTTTAACTAAATGAGATATGGCTTCAACTGTCTCTTAAGAAGAAATAAAAGTTTTCTTTCAAGAGAACTGCATTGGAAAGACAACACTGATCAATAAATTTCACCTGAATGTTTCAAACCCCCTTCTTCAAACATCTTCTGATTTTACACTTTCCTGATTTTTTTTCACTGTCCCCCACCCTAATCCTCTGTGCATTTTAATGGGCCCAGTTTCCTGGTTTTACATCACAAAATATTTAATATACAGCACTCTGCATGAATAACACATTTTTCCTCAGACTAAAACTTTATCTTTACTTTAAAGATGTGTTTTTTCTTCATCCAAAATACAGCCATGTGTAAACATTGTACATGCTGGAACAACATGTTTAATATAACAAATCATTGTGGCTAATTTAAAATTGTGCATTTTTGTCTTCATTTTACTTTAAGCTTTGGGAGTTTTTACTAGTTTCTTTCATTTTAAACCTTCTTCAAACCCATTTCCCCTGATCTCTTAAAGAATGTAAAATGGGGGTATCACTGTAAAAATATTTCAGTATTAGGGTTTATTGATTATTCAACTAATAAATACCATATATTCCTTCTGCCCATTGTCCCTAGTATATGTGAGCAATTATATACTAGAAAGCAACTAATGCTGTCTGTGGGTGTACTACGTGTGTAAGCTGCAGGGCTACAACAAAATGGCACTGAGTTTAGTGATTTAGCTGCATCTCCTTGCAGTCTCAGCTGCTGGGGATCGGAAGAAACTGAGAAGGATGGTAAAGGCAGCCCAAGGATCTTGCCTAGAGAGAAGAGTCATCTATCTTTGGATTGAGTGGAGCAGGTGCAGGAGAGGCTGAGTGTGGAAGAGGGGTCTGAGCAGAGAGACTTGGTGAGCCAGTAGTCATCCAGTGAACCTCTGGGTGAGCCCTGTAAAGAGTTATTGTGGGCATGCAAAGCTATCGTCTGGCCAGAGAGGGGGTCTCCTGGTCTGGGTGAATTGTGAGTAAGCAGGGAGAACTGTAAGCTAAGGGATCTTTGGTCCCAGTGGAATGCTGCCCAGGGTCCTGCCTCCCCAGTTTCAGATAAGTGTTATTCAACACATATGCACATCCTACCAAGTTGAAAAGCCTGGTGAAAAAACCTGAGCATCCTTATCTAACTGCCTCACTTTCAGTTATTACATAACTTGTCTAAGAGTGTGGAAGTTAATCACTATAGAGATATATAACTAAATATATTCACATAACTCTAGTTATGCAACAAGTGCACCAAGATACCCATCATTATATATGTGACTAACTCTATTATCTGCTTGCAAGTGTGATTGTGTTATCATTGAGATTAACTAAACTTTAGAATGGTCTCTGATTTGTATACTTCATTTTTTTTTAAATGTATACTGTCCCCAGTATGGCTCTGCTTTCCTTGGTATTCTGGTCACTGGTGAATCACATATGTGTAATAATATACAACATCTACCAGTGGAGGAACAACCATGGGTACAAGGAGTGCACCCGCTAAGGAACCCAGAGGTGATGGAATCTTGCAGACACATTGTTCCCACATCATCCCCTGAGTACTGCTCTGCTCTGAAAAGTCCTTTTTTGAGTGGTGCTGGCTGCGCATGCTCAAATTATGCTCCCTCTATGCTCTTTTCAGGCCCAAGTAGTGGACCAATGAGGTCACAGTTGCATTGCCAGGTACCTGCCAGAACTTGGATACGGGGTCCGGCTATACAGAGTTCTGCCCCTATCCCTTATTGCTGATATATATTTTCATTCACATATGGAACACGTTTTTCTTTTTTTTGTAAACAGTATACTCCATACTCAGACACTTGCTGATAAAAGGTCATCACATTCACATAGACTTTATATCAGTTTGTCTCAAAACTAACAATATTTTTGAGTGTGCCCAAGCACTAGAAGGTTGGAGACCCTGCTCTAATGTTTCCATCTAAGGGGGCAATTTAATTAATCATGAATGGACTCACTTGTCAAATATCTGCATCTAATGCTGGGAGAGCTACGCAATTACAGGACCTGTGATGCTCATGGTGACCGAAGATATGGCTTGAATTTACTAATTTTTGCTCACACTTTGGAAGTAAAAGCAAACAAGTAGTTCCCATAATTGAACCGCCCCCAACATTAGATATTCAAGGCAACTCACGCTGAATTGAATCACCTCCTAAGAATGAAACTCCCAGAAAAAACTGTTGAAACTATTTGAAATTACACACTTTTTGGAATAGTAGAATGATTATTTGTAATGACTGCACCGTATTGACCAATCAGAGGCTCCTGTGGTTAAAAGTATCAACATAGATGACTTATCTTTAGTTTAAAATGTAATTCAGCAATTCTGTAGGGGAACCGAGATGATTCTGCTAGTTTATTATATATTATATATAAACCCTCCACTCTGTCATTTTGGATTCTTTTCCCACTAAATATAGCATTTATTTGAGCTGTATAATCCATGAATGTTAGACTTTAAAATAGTGAAATTGCTGTTAGAATAGCCGAATGTTAAGATGGTACAGGAAAATATCTATAATTTGTGATCATTGTTTGGCGACAACCCCAAATGAAGTCTATTGATCGTTTCCTTGTTTTGCCATCTGTAATCGTGGCATGTAGCCAGACCTGTATTTCACAAGGTAAAGATTCTCAGTTGTAACTATCTACATCATGCAGAACATAACAATTTTATTCCTACTGATACGTAGCTCATAAATCAGAGCGGCGCTGTGCTAACATAGACCTAGCATTTTCTAAAAGTTCATAGTTCATAAATTAACATTATTATTAATTTTAGCAAATGTGTCATTCATTTATGATTATATATATATCACGTTTTTAAAAAGAAAATCATTAGTATTAAAGTATTATAGACCAAATGTTGTTTTTGTTATTATAATAATTATTAATATCTGTAATGATCATATGAAATACTGTAGTGTATTTGGAGATCGGATTTGGGATGTTCGGTGAAGTGGAATGAAGGAGGGTTTTGCAAGAAAGGGACAGTGTTTACTGTACAATAGTTTACTGTGTTTGTTCCAAATGTAAAGTTCTACAGAATATGTTGGCGCTATATAAATAAATGTTGATGATGATGATGACAGTGCCTTTGAACTTCGTTTGGGACACCACATGAGTGGAATAGGCAGATATGGAGTGACCAGAGGTGTGGATGAGTCTTGCAGCAGCATTGTTGTAAGACTGGGGAGGTGATAGCCTCCTGGGAGGAGAAGGCCCCTTGAAGGAGTTGTCCTCTTTTGTGAAGACCAATTTGGCGCCACCAAAGAGGGCTGGATGAACTCACTGCACTGAGGACACAAAACACATGAATGAGCTGTGACACGGATGACAATAGGAACAAGAGGGTTTGTAACCCTGAACAGAGACTAAAGCAGAAAAAAGTTTAAGAAGAAGTCAGATGATCCTTGGAAGCATATCTGCTCGACAATTATGTTATAGATATTATAATGGGCAATAAAGACCCCATTTGTTCACAGGTGTCTCTGATTTAAACAGTGACAAACAGTCAATTCATTCATCATTATCACACTTTCTGACTTAGTCCTCCTGAGAGCAATCTCCTCCTTTCTCTCTCTGTGTGCTGAGACTAAAAAACATTGAGGCGCGTTGACACCATAATCTTCATGCATAGCTGTGACAGAACCCTCACATCCCTACTCTGTGCTGTTGGGGGACCCTGCTTCTTTCGCTATGTAACTCTGAGTCTGTGGCTTCCTGTATCAGTGTGACAGAACCCTCACATCCCTACTCTGTGCTGTTGGGGGACGCTGCTTCTTTCACTATGCAACTGTCAGTCGGTGACCTCCAGCTGACCTCCATGATCCCCCTCACGTTGTGACAATTCCCCTGTCTCATGCAGCCTTGTCCTCACTAAAATAATTAATAAGCGGAGAGATCACCCCCCCCCCCCCCCCAAGATCAGCCACTCATCTCCTCAAATACTAAGAGCTGCTGTGATCATATGATTGACTACAGGGTGTTCTATAGCCACCGACAGTGCTTCAAAACTGAGGATATCCTGGAAAATACATTTTAAATACAATAATACAATAAGGTGTTCAGACCCTAGTCAAATAAATTTGAAATATTATCTTGCGGAAAACTATTATACTATCTATTTTTAACTATATATAATGCATATAAAAAATGTTGCTTATTAGCCTGTAAATTTTTAAATAAAAGCTCTATATAACATAATACAATTATTCAATAGTAGTAACTTGTAAGATTTGTACATGCAATTTTGAACGCTATCGCTTCAGGTAGCATCTTCAACCCAACATTTTGCCAGTGATACAATCATTGGCTTCTGTATGTGGATTCTCTTTTTTTTTTTTAGTCGGCAAACAAACATATTTAAAGATAATTAATAACAGAAATCAGTATTATTGTACATGGACAGATATTGGGACTTGTATGTTAAAAGTTAGTGTACTGAGGATTGTTCCTAATACAATTAAGAAATAATACACCCAGAGATTTACTGGCACAATATAGGAACAGCAGATTGCGGTTTCACAACAAAGGATTTGCTTTCATTCAGTGCAGATACATTGTAGCGAAACAGTGAGCACAGTCAAGATAATGTGTTGTTCTAAAATGGAACAACTCAGCTTATTTATGTTTGAAATAAAGCTGTCGGTTTGTTTAGGCTTTACAGTAAGACCGGAACATTTTCTGCTAAGGAAAACATACATTGAAGCCTAATGCTTCTAATAAAATGGAACAGGGACCTTGAAAGAAAATATCAAACAAAATATGTCAGCAATCAGCCTCACTTGGTATTCATGCGAAGGCATAAAAGTGGCTTTTTTTACGCTATATGCTATAGAAACATGATTTAATAAATCAACAAATTCTTTCAGAAGTAAACATTTGTTCCCTAGTGTTTTGCTTTCAGCAGTTTTGCAGATTGTACAGTATTTTCCTATTCAGTATATTTTCCTTCGTATAATTTGTCACACTGTTTACTTATGTCGGAAAATTTCTATTTGCTTGCATGCAAATGCTACATGCTATGTTCCTGGTGTGTATTCAGGAAGAGCAGAATTTATCATAACACAGGGCAATTATATAGGTGAAATTGCACAAAATGTTTATGGGATCTCTGTATATAAAGATGTCTTTCTGCACTGAACAAGTTCATGAATGGAGTTGCTCTCTAGCACATACCTCCCAACTTTCCTGATTTCAGCAGGACAGTCCCGATTTTAGGTTTCTGTCCTGTCCGGGGACCATTTTGTCCTGTGGGTGGGAATGTTGGCGAAAGCGAGATATCTAACAGGCAGTCTAGTGCTTTACAGCGCTAGGCAGCCCTCTGGAGGTGTGGCCATGACCCCATCGTAGCATGGACACTCCTGCATTGTGCTGTGGACACGCCCCCATTGTGGTATGGACACGCCACCTGTCCTGCTCTCAAAGACTGACATGTTGAGAAGTATGGTAGCATGAGTGGAACTACCTTGATTGCAATGGCTGCATCTTCAACTGGGACCATGCGGTGAGTAAGGATTCATAGGTCACATCACAGTTGTAGCACCCAGGGGCGCTGAGGGGTGGAAAAAAGAAGACGCAGGCCCTGCTGTCCTTATGGGTGTTTAGCTTTGCATTTACCTGCAACCAAGATATTAAGTTGTTCTAAGTAGAACGTTATTAAGAAAATAAATGCCAAGGGGGCATACAGTGATAATAGCAAAAGGATTGACTTCAATTTTAGTTTAAAGATAACTTAAAATCAGTAAAAAATAGTTCCTCCGTTATACCAATTCATAGTGCACCATGTTCTTCTGTGCTCGAGAAGAAGTCCAGCAGAGATGATAGAGAAGTTTCAGGTCACAATGTTGTATTACAGGGCACTAAGTTTGCTGACACTTGAAGTTTTGATGAACAAAGAATTTTTCAGTGATCAGTATTATCTTGGTCCTGTCTGTAAAGAGCCCAAATTTTGCCCATTTGCAGTAGTCATATATCCAATCAGATACAGGTCTACCACGAATGTCTTATCTCTAGTTTTTATGTGTTGTGTTTTGTTTTTCAGGGTGAGGCTACCAGTACTTACTCTACGGTGTAATTAAAGCTGGTCAAAAACTCTTACTATACATTACTCTTCCAGAGTTCAAGAACTGACCTCTGACACTGGGAGGTTTGTGCTCTCTCTCCTAATACTTAAGTTGCGTAGTTTCACAATAACTGTTGAAGGCAACTTTCTTTAAAATCATCTTAATTAACCATTGGAATATAACATTATATCTTTAGACATTACTCTTTGTTTCTGATATTTTTCTCCGCTGTTGCCTGTCATGAGCCGCGGCAGCTCCGGGCACCGCCGTGACTCACTGCCCTCGCGTCCCGGCCATCTTCATGACGACCGGGACATCACTTTCCGGTTGTCCCGGGTATTGCCAAGGCAACGGTCGGGACACATTCACTGTGCTGCGCAGCACTCCGGCATTCAGGACAGCTGGGCGCGTGCGCAAATATAAAAGGAGCCAGCTGGCTAATTATCTGTCCCGGGGCTGCCTTTCTCCCATTGGACCATGCTGGTATTTAAGGCAGGAAGGGGCAAAGCCTTCCTGCCGGTTATAGTTCCTGCTTTGCTGCATACTAGCCTGCTGTATTCCTTGTTCCCTGTTACCTTTGGAATTGATTCTTGTTGCCGACCTTTGCCTGATACCCGACTACGCTTGATTGCCTGTGCCCCTTGATCTTTTTGCCTGGACTCCTACACTGCTGTTTTGCCTGTGACTACTGACCTCAGTTTGTTTACTGGATATTCTGTCTGCTGCCGGCCCTCGACCCTTGCCTGGATTTCACTCTGCTAATTGCTCCTGTACGCTATCGCTGGGTTCTCCCCAGTCAGTGCACAACTCACGACCCTCAGCTGTCTGCGGCCAAATCTGTCCCCACCACTAGGGGCTCCAGTGAAAACCAGACTTCTGAGTAGACTCCGGGTTTTGATGTACTGGCTGGAGGGGTCCTAACACTATCCTTATGTCTTGTCGGATCTTTGACCATTTATTTGCTTTTTTCCTATTGCTTTGCTGGATTTTTCTCCAAAATCCCATTTGAATGAAGAATGCTGAAGAATGCTGGATCCTGGAAGCCTTACTAATGGATTCTGTATGGTTGCATAAAGCAAAAGGTCCAATAGGCTTTTACCCTGGTCCTGAGAAGTTTTTGCTAGTGGTCATTTTATTAAATATCCATTTGGCAATGTTAATTAGTGCAATGGTTTTTCTATTATTCAATGTTCTTTGTAACTCGAGGGATAGACATTAATGGGTCTGCACAGTGACAGCTATATATACTGTATAAATCACTAGTTACAGTTATTAACTCAACTCTAGAAAGGACTATACAACTACTGCTGAAGAGACGAGACTCTTCAAGGCTTCATCCTGGCCGGCATCTCCATTCTAGTAGGATTGCAAGAGATTATTGGCTATAAGTAATCAATATGTAGAAGTTACCTGTCACACACACGGTGTGGAGACAGCCAATCTGTGTGTTACACCTTTATTCATGAACATGTGAAATCACTAGGACGCCTTTGTGATGAAACGGACGCCTAGCGAATCGGTAAGCTGATTTTTAATAACTATTGTTTCAGCCTACAAAAAGACAGCTTCTATTGTAGGTGACAGGTAAAGCCTAAGTATATTTTCTATTAGTGGCCTTAACATGTGCTGCACTACAGAGAATATTTTGCCTCTTCAGCACAAGAGTCTTCAACTCATTGCAGCACTCTATATAACATTGTTTTAATTACAACCTTGAAGCTGTATATTCTAATTAGCACATCTTTTTATCCCACTAAGTACTTCCAATAAGCAACTTATTGAGCCACGACATCTGTTATTATCTTTAAAATAATTGGCTTAATAAAAGCAATAAGCTTTTTTTTGTTCCTCTGTGGGTGAAAATAGAGGTGTTTGAAACCCCAAAATTGCATTTACCACATTGCAGATGATTTAGGCTCAACGTTTGTGAATTGTGCAGATTTTTCTCATTGTTATTATTTCATTTTACTAGCAATTGACTAGTTTCCAGAATTGATTTAGATGAAAAGTACAATTAGGATTTCTCGCTTCCCTATTACTGTGAAAATAAAAATGCTGCTGTAGGGAAAGTGAAGGGGGATTGGTCCCAAAAACCCCTAACCTAACAAAAAACAAAAAAAATCCCAGGCGCAAGATAAATCTGAACAAATTGGTCAGATTAATGAAATAATAAAGCAGTAGGTAATAATGATAGAATGACCCAGCTGCAAACTGTAATGTTAAAACTGTATATTGATTATAAACACTTGACAAATCCAAGTGCACTGGATGAAAAGAATAAAATGACACTAAACATGAAACAGTATGAAAAGGATACAGTATAACAACTGCTGCTGAATAAAATCCAAATTGGGGTTAGATATTCAAATGTGAAAGAATAACAAATCCAAGTCCAACTATATATATAGGTCCACATAACGGGCTCATATAATAAACATTGTAGGAGTGTTAATTTAAGAATAATTGTCCCTCTGGGGGCATGCAAAGTGGTCTGAATTTTTACCCGGAGAAGCCGGGCCGCTGAGCCGCCCTTCCTCTTTGCCGTTGCAATTCGTACAGGTGTGTTTGGCGGCTGTGCGCCTCCGATCTGTGCTTGATCCTTTGCGCATGTGTTAATAAGCTCTGTTTCTCCATCTCGATAGTAGTAGAAGTAAAAATTCAATGCAGGTAATGCTCACGAGCTGATGAATAATCCCAGTTCCTATGGGAACTTCCAATAGGGCAAAGACTGATGTGAATGAGTTCTCTGTAAAACGCTGCGGAATTAATGGCGCTATATAAATAAATGGTGATGATGATGATGTTGATAGCAGCCAATTGACCTACTAGTATGTTTTTTGATAACTTGTTCCCAGTATACTTCTCTCCGAGCCACTGTCCAAGTTGTCCATGTCTATCAATCAGAGAATAGTCATAGATAAGCTCACAGCAAGAAGCAGTAATACCTGACGCGTTCCTCTGTATGCAGTCACAGTTTCATTCATCTGAAGAAACAAATTGCAAGTGCAACAAGAAAAAACAAATCATTTTTTGCATTTCTATTTATTAAATTTGGCAATCAGGTAGGCTTTGGTGATACCTCCCCTCACATAATAACTGGCAAGATATATGATTAACAAAGTTGTGGGGGAGGACAAGATAAAATTGTTTAAAAATTGGATTTGTTTTCTCTGTAGTATAACCAGTGCTTATTGTTGCAAATTTATCAAAGCAAGAATTTACTTAGCTATCAGTAATTTTTGGTTCAAACTAAAATAAACATAGGGTGTCATAGCAACACTTCACTATTTTTTTAAAATATTGAAGTGAATGGTGGACAGGATAATGACAATGATGATGACAGTGGTGTTGGTAATGAAGAACTGGTTGTGTTATGTGGACACTCCATAATGACCCAATCAGGAGTGAATGACAAATATTGATCCCGTCCACATTCACTTGTCCAGATATTGGTTGTGGCATGATCAAAAGGAGAAACAAATTTAGAGAGTGACCACTCAATATACAAAGTCGGCAGTTTTATATAACACAAAGTAACAAGAAATAAGTACTTGTCATCTTGGTTCTAGCCATCAGATCCTACAATGACACATATTTAGCAAACATAAAAGCCATTATATCTAGTTATCATTTTTTCTAAGTGCACGTTCAGAGAGAGTGCTCTAGGGTGCAAACTGCTGTACAGTTTCCATCTGTCTGTTTCTTCTGGCAATGAAGGTTGGTTGTTATAACTGTGGCTGGTTAGGAATTGTCATGTAAAATTATTACTGACTTTGTGTGATGACTGAGAAATTAATTTACACTTCACAATTGTCATCAGATACAGCTTCAGTCCCACAGTGGTCAAAATGTACATTATTAATATCGAACAAGATAATACAACACTAGAGGAACAAATAACACTTTTAGAACTACCATCTGGTTTATCCGGTCTCACTTGTTGACCATAACCATGTTATTTGTTTCACGCCGAAAAAAATCTGAACTGACAATGTTTGGCTGGCAATGAAAAACTTTTACATAACATAAGGATGTTTTTTCTTAAATTAGGAAATTTAGTTGTGTTACTGTTTACTCTTCATCATCATTGATTGATTCACCTTTACAAGCAGCTTCTGAACATCAATTATCTAATGTAATTTCATTTTATGATGCTGTGTCACCACAATTTGCAAAAATATTGTTTTGAATGGTGTTCAACTAACAAATATTTAGCCCCATTACGTATTTTTAATGTTAAATAAATTGGATGAAAATCCATAAGCACTATTTTACTTGCTTCATTACCACTGGCAATTTGGTTTGGTCGGAGCACATTTGCCTATTGCCAGATTTAGAGATATTGCTTGGTTATTAAATTTTAAGCCTCATATAACCATCTTTGAGCTTGGTATGAGAGTAAATCCACTCCTAGGATGATTATCACATCATTGAATAACTGTATCATGAGCGCACATCCTCAAATTGTTACACAGAGTAAAGGAATCTCAAAGTCAATTGTAATCTCAGATGGTACCCTGTTTTCACCACTGCTAGAATCTTGAAGTTCACAAAGATATTACTATATTAAGAAAACTCTTTGACATAATTTGCCAAATCCGATGATGTCATTATCATCAGAATTGACAATATTGTCTAGCCAGTCCATCATTTCTTGTGTTTTATTCATACCTACCAATTAAATGTCATGAACATAAAAAAGAGCAAATCAGGAAAAGCTGCCATATAACAAGTGTGCACGGAACAGAGGTAAAGAAGATTAAAATAGTCAGAGGCCACTAATTACATAATTACAGGTTACGTTGCAAGTTACTACCACAAGCAGTAGCAACCACAAATGTTTTCCCCCAGAACAAGACTTTTAGAATGAATGCCCCAGGGGATATGAGCTCATTTTATAAGGCTATTGATCCCTGCTGATTGGTTTCTTTAAATTCCACGCACCTAGATTGGCCGTAATCTCCAGGGAGTGTAAATTATTCTGAAAATTCTGAATCTGGATCAATGTGCCCATATCTACTAATAGCAAGTTAAGAAACAATGACATTTTGTTGTGGTCTTTGTGCTGTATAACAATACAATATTGAAGTAGCAAGAAATTAATGGCTGAGCATGTGAACACCTAAGTGGGTAATGACAAGTACAGAAAAAAGGGGCTAGGATTTACTGCAGCTCTATGTGACAAAAAGAAAAGTGCAAATGTGAAGATGTAGGAAATCTATACAAAAAAATTATATTCATATATGCTGTGATTGGCTTCTTTACATTCCAGGCACTGTGATTGGCTTCTTTATATTCCATGCACTGTGATTGGCTTCTTTATATTCCACACACTGTGATTGGCTTCCTTACATTTCGTGCACTGTGATTGGCTCCTTTATATTCCAAGCACTGTGATTGGCTTCTTTATATTACACGCACTGTGATTGGCTTCCTTACATGCCATGCACTGTGATTGGCTTACTTGCATTCTATGCTCTGTGATTGGCTTCATTCTCCAGGAGATGGAATTTGAGGCATATCACATTTATCTGTAGTGACAATCTAATTTGAATTTGTCTGATCGTTGCATTTATCACTACATTGCAGTTTCAGTTTGTATATATCTGACAAAGATTACCTTCTTTTCTGCATCTTTTCTATTTTGTTCTTTGCAAAACAATAAATCTTGGTGCAGAATCTTTGAAAACTTGTCACAGTGAAGAACGTAAATCAGTTAATGTCACGTTATCGCCGCCTCCAAATGCACATGGTGGGGTACACAATGACAGAAATGCTACAATGTCTGCCTAAAGCCACAATGTTGTTCCTCTATGCCTTTACTTGGTAAACACAGGTGACTTTGGTGTTTAAAAACAGATATTAAAATGTGTCCCAAAATTTTCCCTAAAGAGTATTGTATTGTCCAATTAACCTTTTCTTTACAAACCATTTTAAAGCTTCCTCTAGTTTTTAAAATGCCAGCAATGGAACAGAGTTTAACTTGAAAAGTTCAATGTGATGATATTGGACAAGTCTATGGTGTGTTTTTGTTATACAATCTTTAGGAAGTGTACAAAGAAAATGCTTTGTTTATTTTGAAGTGTGTTCTTACGCCTTTCTCTGTGAAACAGGAACATTACATAAATCAGCTGTGCAGTGATAGACTATATCCATCATCAGCTATTGAACTCCAGGGGGTAAATGTATCATAGTCCGGTTTTTGCATCCCGCGCGAGATCGGCGAGATGACAGCAAAAATTGAAAGCGGCGCTGCCTTGTAAAGGGAAACTTGCCTTTACAAGGCAGCGCCGCTTTCAATTTTTGCTGTCATCTCGCCGATCTCACTCGGGATGCAAAAACCGGACTATGAAACATTTACCCCCAGATATACTTGGATTGTTTTTCATGATAAAACATGCAATGTTGCAGCATAGTTTTATACTGCACAGATGGACTAATTTTACCATACCAAATAGATAAGGTCATATGGCCATTCCACATTTCAATTTTTCCTTCTGTCCAAATGTTTTTATGTTTATCTTATGATATGCACAATATTTAGAAGAATTTGCATTATGCTTTAAAAACCAAGTAAATCCACTATTTGACATTAACATATATCAAAGGTAGTCTATTACTGAGTTATATAATAGACATGAAATAAGCGGATTGTTTATTGAAAACTAATTATGTCCATCATGTTATCGCGCTCTCTCTCTTCTCTGCAGCAAGTTAATGTGTTGCAAGATAACTTCTCTAACAGACACAGACTGACTGACAGCTTTAAAGTCTTGCTTTGCAGTAATGAGCTGCGTGGATTGGTGGATTCAAACATAGGGGCGGGGTCAGTGATGTTGAAGCGAACAAAATGTCTGTAGTATCGTCTTTTTGACTTGTATCAGATCCAGAAGGAGCTTTCCCTGTCTGTAGTTTACTAGAGAGATAATACTTTTTAACAGACCTATGGTGGAGTGTCAGAGTCACATTGAATAATATATTTTATGATTCGTATTGAAATATTTTAATTTTGTGGTTTAGCGGCCCTTTAACTGTAAAAACATAATTTCAAAGTTCCTGAATGGCTACAAACACATTTGGATCACACCACCAATTAAATATTGTAAGCTTTACAATATTTGACACTCACTTATTTGGAGTGTTTTCTTACACTGATTTATGTGACATTTTTATTCCCCTACCCTACACTTTGGCTGGAATCTTCAGAAAGTATCTCATTGAAAGCTGTGGACACGTATTCTTCCACTTCCAAGGTGGTGTAAAGATTTGTCAATTTTGTGCAGCAACAAAAGTTCTGCAATCAGAAAAATGAGAATAGTCAAATAACGTTCCTCTGAAGCTCATTATAATATCTCCTGCCATGAAACAAAATCTAAATTTTGCATTTGTGTTGAGAATCAGAACATTCTGATGGCTGCCATGCTGTACGGAAGCTATAGGCACTGGGAGGAATATATAGGCGCAGTAGTGCGAGAGGTCGTGAATTCAGCTTGACATTTAACACCAAAGGAGATAGCGCCAATAAATGAGAATCAGGATGGATGTCAGACAAGCCAGGTTCTGACCACAGAATTAGCAGTAACTAGGACAGGAGATTACAGGCATTGGGGCACAGCAATCTGGTAAAGGAGTTAGTCACAGTCATCTACTGGGAAAGAATTTGGCATGTGCAGGAGATTTGAGCGCCATTTAGGTTACATTCACATTGCTACACACAAAATTGGTCCCACAAAGAGGTGGGGACAGTCTGTACTGTGTAAATGTCACATCAAGATCAAGCTCTCTACCCATTAGAACCACAGTTTCATTAGATAAAACTTCTCAGTTTCTCTCCTAAGATACTGACAATACAGAAGTGGAAGTTGCTCAATCAATTTATAAGTTCAGAGCAGGTGCTTGCAAGTGTGGGGCTATCCAGAAAGGAACAAATACGGAGAAAAATCCCCCAGGACACTGCTGTAACCAATAACAGAACTGCTATTTTACTTGTACATAAACATGCAGAATTCTCACTTACACCATACTTGTCAACTCTCCCGGAATGTCCGGGAGACTCCCGCATTTTGAGAGAGTCTCCCGGACTCCCGGGCGAGTGTGGCAAAATCCCGGATCTGCCCACTTCCTAGTGAAGTGGGCAGAATTAGGTCACAAACGCCGCGATTCCTGGTGAATCGCGGCGTTTGGCCCCGCCCCCTCTGTCAAATGACGCATTTTGCGTCATGACGTCATGGGGGCGGGTCCAAAATGACACGGATTTTGGAGGCCCGCCCCCCCATGACGCCCACCTCCCCCGCAGGCTCCCGGATACCAACATTGTAAAGTTGGTAAGTATGACTTACACAGTTTTGCAAATGCATGATAAGCTACCTGCCAAATTCAAGGCGCTTCTAGTTATGGGTCCTTATTGGGTCACACATATATGTGTTTTTATATTGAAAGCTAACTTACCAAGAGGTAACCCAGGAGCCTCTAAATGGCAAAAGAGCACCAGCACTCCCAATCATCTACCGATACCAGAACATGCCTCTCAAACAAGCAATACAGAAGTGGAAGTTGCTCAATCAATTTAACATCTTTATCACCTAAATTACTCATGAGAGGGAGCGAACATTATGACAGTATTTTAGACACTTTTGGTGCATGTGTGAAGCTTTTTATTACATTGCTCAGAGTGACTCTAAAGCTTCTCTACTGAAAGGTAATGGAGATGTTAATTGTGTCCTATTAAAAGTAAAGACAGAGCCCCAAGGACGGCCTCTATGAGCTGGTACAAAATTCAAGCCCTTTTGCTTAGTGAAAATGGCAAACACCCCTAAAAGTATTCTTCCCCGCCCCTTTATCTTATTTCAACAATCTTGCACCACCAAATTAAATCTAATTTTTGCCCAACTGGACCAAAGCTGGGTTTTGTCCGTATTCTGCTTTGCAAATGACTTTATATGCGGTGAGACACTTGAATCTCTGTTGAAATGAGATCTGGATTTGAACACAGCAATCCCCTTACAAGACTGGTGACATGGGGGTGGGGGTGGGGGGCAGGGAGTAAGTAATAGAAAGATCAGCCTGTTACTGTGTAATGAGAACAGGGTTCTGTCATGGGTTAGGAGCAGGTAGACATAGAAGGCATAGAAGGCTGGAACATAGTTACACCATCTCCACCTTGTTTATTAAAAATGATTAACAAAATTGTTCTTCATGATGTGACCTGCTAATTCCCTGGAGGTCAACTGTACACTATGCAGTTTCCAGGACGGAGGCTACTGGCTGAGTGTGATCTTGGGATGTTACTCTCAGAGTTAATAAAAAGAAATATATAAGTATATAAGACAGAGTGTCAGCACATCGGTCAAGGAAAAGTTAAAGAACTTAACTTGCTGCTGAAAGTTGAGTTTCTCACTCTTTAGATCAAACAATAAACGTCATGTACTCAGCGGACAGTAAGGATCATCCTAATAATGTTACAATAAGCAGATAATACGCTGGTGTGAATAATTACCAAATAAAGGATATGAAATTGTAATCTGTTATGTTTGTAAAAAGTCTCTTAATAATAGTACATCTGGAAGTCTTGTCGGTAGAATCTCATATACGGAATATTGTGATGGAAAATCACGTGATCTTTGTCCACTTCACATGGCATGTACTGACTGGACTTTAAGACTTTTCATGTATCGCGTCTTGTACACCATCAAAACATCTGCATGTATTAATAGAAAAACGTGTATATCACCAACTGGGCAAGTATATGCAATAAGGATATAGTAGCTACTTACACTATAGTTTGCTATCAACCTCTGTCTCCCTTTCGGGCTATGGTTTGAACTTGGTGCATCACTCATCCCGGATCGCAGTGAGAATTTGGATCTAGTTAACTCTCAGCCTGATCCCTTGAAGCTGTTAATTGCACTGTGTACATCCACTCCGACTGTATCATCTTAGTTGGTCAATGGATTATTCCTCATTACTATCCCAATAGGAATGGAAATAATGGGTTTAAAAAAACATATTTATTGCAGGTGCGCTAAAAAGAAAAAAGTGTGATAAGTTTATACTATATACCAGTGGTTCCCAAACTTTTTCAGTTTGCGGCACCCTTAGAGTCTCCATAATTTTTTCAAGGCACCCCTCCAAAATAATTACTGAGCAGTCCTGTTTTTTAAGTATTTGAGTCAAAATAACGTAATAAGTATTTAGGCCAGGACAGAAATACTTAGTGAGCTGTTTACAAAAATAATATGCATAAATCCAAAGGAAAATAATATTTTTATATATTTTTTTAATTATATTTCTGTCAAAGATTAATTTACAGCTAATATTAAGAGGCATAACTTCAAACTAAATAAAACAGCAACATGTACAAAAATCATCACTCTGTGCCACTTCATCCACACACTGCCTGCCCCTCTTCATCCTCATTGTCCTCCCCACTTCATCCGCACACTGTCTAACCCTCTTCATCCTCACATTATCTGCCCCACTTCATCCACACACTGCCTGCCCCTCTTCATCCTCATTGTCCTCCCCTCTTCATCCACACACTGCCTGCCCCTCTTCATCCGCACACTGCCTGCCCCTCTTCATCCACACACACTGCCTGCCCCTCTTCATCCGCACACTGCCTGCCCCTCTTCATCCACACACACTGCCTGCCCCTCTTCATCCGCACACTGTCTGCCCCTCTTCATCCACTCACTGCCTGCCCCTCTTCATCCACACACTCTCTGCCCCTCTTCATCCACACACTCTCTGCCCCTCTTCATCCACTCACTGTCTGCCCCTCTTCATCCTCATTGTCCTCCCCTCTTCATCCACACACTCTCTGCCCCTCTTCATCCACACACTGCCTGCCCCTCTTCATCCGCACACTGCCTGCCCCTCTTCATCCACACACACTGCCTGCCCCTCTTCATCCGCACACTGTCTGCCCCTCTTCATCCACTCACTGCCTGCCCCTCTTCATCCACACACTCTCTGCCCCTCTTCATCCACACACTCTCTGCCCCTCTTCATCCTCATTGTCCTCCCCACTTCATCCGCACACTGTCTAACCCTCTTCATCCTCACACTGTCTGTCCCTCTTCATCCACTCACTGCCTGCCCCTCTTCATCCGCACACTGCCTGCCCCTCTTCATCCTCACATTATCTGCCCCTCTTCATCCTCATTGTCCTCCCCACTTCATCCGCACACTGTCTAACCCTCTTCATCCTCACACTGTCTGTCCCTCTTCATCCTCACACTGCCTGCCCCACTTCATCCGCACACTGTCTGCCCCTCTTCATCCTCACACTGTCTGCCCCTCTTCATCCTCACACTGCCTGCCCCTCTTCATCCGCACACTGTCTGCCCCTCTTCATCCGCACACTGCCTGCCCCTCTTCATCCGCACACTGCCTGCCCCTCTTCATCCGCACACTGCCTGCCCCTCTTCATCCGCACACTGCCTGCCCCTCTTCATCCTCACACTGCCTGCCCCTCTTCATCCGCACACTGCCTGCCCTTCTTCATCCGCACACTGCCTGCCCCTCTTCATCCACACACTCTCTGCCCCTCTTCATCCACTCACTGTCTGCCCCTCTTCATCCGCACACTTCCTGCCCCATTTCATCCGCACACTGCCTGCCCCTCTTCATCCGCACACTTCCTGCCCCATTTCATCCGCACACTGCCTGCCCCTCTTCATCCGCACACTGCCTGCCCCTCTTCATCCGCACACTGCCTGCCCCTCTTCATCCGCACACTGCCTGCCCCTCTTCATCCGCACACTGCCTGCCCCTCTTCATCCGCACACTGCCTGCCCCTCTTCATCCTCACACTGCCTGCCCCTCTTCATCCGCACACTGCCTGCCCTTCTTCATCCGCACACTGCCTGCCCCTCTTCATCCACACACTCTCTGCCCCTCTTCATCCACTCACTGTCTGCCCCTCTTCATCCGCACACTTCCTGCCCCATTTCATCCGCACACTGTCTGCCCCTCTTCATCCACTCACTGTCTGCCCCTCTTCATCCGCACACTGTCTGCCCCTCTTCATCCACTCACTGCCTGCCCCTCTTCATCCACACACTCTCTGCCCCTCTTCATCCACACACTCTCTGCCCCTCTTCATCCACACACTCTCTGCCCCTCTTCATCCTCATTGTCCTCCCCACTTCATCCGCACACTGTCTAACCCTCTTCATCCTCACACTGTCTGTCCCTCTTCATCCTCACACTGCCTGCCCCACTTCATCCGCACACTGCCTGCCCCTCTTCATCCGCACACTGCCTGCCCCTCTTCATCCGCACACTGCCTGCCCCTCTTCATCCGCACACTGCCTGCCCCTCTTCATCCGCACACTGCCTGCCCCTCTTCATCCTCACACTGCCTGCCCCTCTTCATCCGCACACTGCCTGCCCTTCTTCATCCACACACTCTCTGCCCCTCTTCATCCACTCACTGTCTGCCCCTCTTCATCCGCACACTTCCTGCCCCATTTCATCCGCACACTGCCTGCCCCTCTTCATCCGCACACTGCCTGCCCCTCTTCATCCGCACACTGCCTGCCCCTCTTCATCCGCACACTGCCTGCCCCTCTTCATCCGCACACTGCCTGCCCCTCTTCATCCGCACACTGCCTGCCCCTCTTCATCCGCACACTGCCTGCCCCTCTTCATCCTCACACTGCCTGCCCCTCTTCATCCGCACACTGCCTGCCCTTCTTCATCCGCACACTGCCTGCCCCTCTTCATCCGCACACTGCCTGCCCCTCTTCATCCACTCACTGTCTGCCCCTCTTCATCCGCACACTTCCTGCCCCATTTCATCCGCACACTGCCTGCCCCTCTTCATCCGCACACTGTCTGCCCCTCTTCATCCGCACACTGCCTGCCCCTCTTCATCCGCACACTGCCTGCCCCTCTTCATCCGCACACTTCCTGCCCCATTTCATCCGCACACTGCCTGCCCCTCTTCATCCGCACACTGCCTGCCCCTGTTCATCCGCACACTGCCTGCCCCTGTTCATCCTCACACTGCCTGCCCCTCTTCATCCGCACACTGCCTGCCCCTCTTCATCCGCACACTGCCTGCCCCTCTTCATCCGCACACTGCCTGCCCCTCTTCATCCGCACACTGCCTGCCCCTCTTCATCCGCACACTGCCTGCCCCTCTTCATCCACACACTCTCTGCCCCTCTTCATCCACTCACTGTCTGCCTCTCCTTCATTCTTTTGCCCCTCCATTGCTGTTTCCTTTCACCTTCCCCTCGGTTTCATTACTTACCAAACTTGGCCTTCTTTCTTTTGCCTTCTCTTCTATCTTCTTACCAACGCGGCGGCGCCCGGGACCCAGCATCCTCCTCTCTCCTGCCGCTTCTCACTGAATATATTGGGCGTGATGACGCCACGCCCTACATTCAGTGAGAAGGGAGGAGGATGCTGGGTCCCGGGTGCCGCCGGATTGGTAAGTTGTCTTTTGTTTTTTCGTCCCCTGGCCGCGGAAACCCTGGGAGCCGCGGCGCACACTTCGGGAACCGCTGTTATATACTATAAGCAGGTGCAGCACAGGCTGCCTTACTTTCGTGGGTGGTATTGAGGTGAGAATGGCAGTTGGTGCCCAAAATGACTTTTATGTTACATACACACGAAAAAAGATGAAGCTGATTTTTAGGCATCTTGGAACCATTTTGCTCATAAGACCAAGCGACAAAATAAGCAAATACAAACTTATATAAATGCACACAAGCAGTTTTGTCTTTTTGTTCACTCTTGGTTTAAGCTCCAACAATTAGCTCTAGTGACTAAAAGCTCAGGAAGTCATGTAGAAACTTGTAGGAAATTTACAAAGCATTTACCAATGTATTCCTATGGGAAGATCTTACACTTTCCAAATGCAAGTAGCAAAAAGAAAAACCTGTAACAAGGCATCATTGAATTATGGAAGGACATTGCAAAGCATGCATTGTATTTAATAGGTATTGTTTCATATTAATATCCCTTTAAATCTATAAAATACTCAAAATAAATCCTGAACATTTATGAAAAACTAATTGTTTATGATTTTGTCTTTTCAAAACAAATTAAGAATGACTGTTTAGCTTCAGCAAAATCAATTTTCTCTTACAGCAAGGTGCATTTTGTAATGTTGTTGATTAGATGCCAATTAACTGATATTATCACTTATTTTAAAAAAGATTCATGTTAGATTAACCTCTCTCTGGCAATGACTATTGTGTTTAGCAAAGTTACAATGTTGTTTTCCCAGATCTAAACAAACATAGGGTAAGGCTGAAAAGACACTATAGGTTCTTCACCCGATTGTTGTGCCAAGCTCATGATAAACGACCATTAAATTCAATATCACATTAAGTGTGTACGCTCCACCGATCATGTTTTATCATTCCAATGCACATCATATTGTTTGATTTGATTTTTATAAACAGACTAAAAATCTTTATAAACTATGGAACAATGTCGGGCAAATTCTGCAGTGTGTCTGCACTCAGGACCGGCTGTGTCCATAGATCTCCATAGAGTTTACATAGTCACCATCTCTTCATCCGATGGTTATGAAAGATGAAAAGTACAGATCTGAAGGCAAATCTTGTAAAACATGTATAGTGTGTACACGTGAACTGGCTTTCAGTCACTGGTAAATCATTAATAATATTGCATAGGGAAAAAATTTCTGTAATGTGTTCCCAGCCTCAGATATAGAGTTAGATATAGCTTATAGCTAGTGTATTGAGTATAGATATGTTCATAGCTGCTATCTTTCATTTTTACATTAAAAGGTCATGTTAACAAAAATTGACAAGAAAACACTTTAAAGACACAAAAGACATAATGGTCCGGATTCATCAAGGGACGTAAGTCTTGTTACGTGCCGTATTTTGTGTGAAATTGCTCTGCGCTTTCTCAGCAATGGACTTTACGCTGGTGAATGAAGTGCATGAATTTCAAGTTCAAATACAAGTGACACATCCCCAGGCTACGATTTGAAGTGCAGAACGTGGGAGGGAAGGATACATATGCCCGTAGGCAATCTATCTACAGTAAGGCCATACCAAGGCCAAGCGCACGCACATTCGTCCGATTCCAGCTCCGGGCATCTCTCAGGCACGTGATTTTTTAGCAGTATCATTTGCACCAGCTCAAGGGCAAGTGTAAGTGTAAGTGCAGATTGAGGAGTTTGCAAGCCAGCACATGTGTTTACAATCAGGAGCAACTGTAAAAATAAAATGTATGTACAGTAATAACATCCTGATAAATGTAAAAAAATATATAGAACATATATAAAATATATACAAAAACTTACAAAACGGCAGCGCTAACGATATATGCAGCGATTTGTCCCAAAGTAAATATAACGTGTAAATCAGGCAATGTTGATGTAATGGCAGACTCTAGTGCAAACGGGAAAAGAATCAGTATGTGTGAATCCACATGTTATCAGTAAATGAGACACTAGTCAAAATTCTAAATCTTAAATCAAAATATTTATTTGAATGACATACTGAATATAAAAAATGATATCAATAAAATATTGTAAAATCAGAACCTGCTTGCATTAATGCAAGTAAGGGATACATGGTAAGTGGATATAGTTTTAAGCACATAATTGTTCACTCTACCAGAATGTTCGGGAGATTCCCAAATTCCAGACAGGTCTCCCGGATTCCTGGGAGAGTAGGGCATTCTCCCGCATCTGCCCACTTCCTAGTAAAGTGTCATTTTGCCTCCCCTCCCCGCTTCCCCAAGCTCCGCCTCCACATGCCCTATCCCTCCCTCCCCCAGGGCCTAACGTTGATTTTACAATGTTAATTGTTAGGAAGTCTGTCAACCTGTGTATGCGAGAACAGGTCAAATCAGCAGATGTGCAGAGCTAAAGGCACTACAGAAAACTGCAAATCTTTTGGTGAATAAATGATCTTCTGTGGTGTGTGTAATGTGTTTTCTTTTCTTGGACTTTTCTTTGAAGTTTTGTTGTGAAAAAGTCTTTCATACAAATATTGAGGGTTCCAGCTTCTAGATTTTCAGGATCAGTCACAGCGTAGACTACACAGGTCTAAAATAATGAATTCTGGAATATTCCTGTGTTTACAAATCTCAGCAGCGTGAAGCCGCACCGAACAATGGCCGTTATTAAATCTCCACTTCAGCTCCACGCCGTTCTCAGCAGTGTAAGCAGTTTTTGAAGAAAGTGCTGTATAATTCCACTGGGATGTGTTTGAAATAGAGCCAATCTAATTAAATGCAAACATATTTAATTTGAGAGAAAATAGAAAAAGAGAGAAAAGTTTTACAATTAGGTGCTAATAAAGGAAAAAAAGGTGACGATGGCGGCTGTTCAAAGCAAGGGTGAAACCAGGAAGGCTGGAAAGTTCCTCAATCAATTTACACCTGAGAACGTACTTTATGAAGGCAATTCATGTTTTATAATAGTCGAGGAAGCTGGTTTGAAACAATATGCTGTATATTACTAGTGGTTAGCACGTCTGCCTCACAGCACTGGGGTCATGAGTTCGATTCCCAACCATTGCCTTATCTGTGTGGAGTTTGTATGTTCTCCCTGTGTTAGGGTGGGTTTCCTCCGGGTGCTCCGGTTTCCTCCCACACTCCAAAAAACATACTGGTAGGTTAATTGGCTGCAATCAAAAATTGACCCTAGTCTCTCCCTCTCTGTCTGTCTTTGTGTCTATCTGTGTGTGAGTGTGTGTCTATAGTAGGGAATTTAGACTGTAAGCTCCAATGGGGCAGGGACTGATGTGAATGAGTTCTCTGTACAGCGCTGCGGAATTAGTGGCGCTATATAAATAAATGATGATGATGATGATGATGATATTACGAAAATGTAAAACTATTACTTTATTATCTTTTACCACTTCTCAATATATTTGGTTTGCCCGAGAAACCAGAATCATCGGTCCTTAATCTTAAAACCTGGTTATAATATGATAACTAAATTGTTAAGAATTTGTTATTAAACATGATTTTGAGGCTAAAGAAAGCATTTTAAAATGACAGTGTAATCTCTGTTTACTAAAGAATATATTGAGAAAGAAAATTCTCTTCTAGGTGGTTGTTCTCCAAACAGATATCAATGACTGATACTCTGTAAATCTTTGTTTCCTTTATTGTACTGGTTACAAATGTAACTCAGAGACATGTCTATGCCCTCTTCAATATTTAAGAAATGTATTATTTATTAATTTACAGAAAGGGTGCGGTAATTAAAGACGTAGTTTCATGTATATTTTATAGCAGGTTCATATTTATCATTAACATCCTGTGTGGTCCAGATAACATGTTTTTCTTGTAGTTGATTGAGATTTATTTTATTATTATCTCTTTGCTATATATATTAATTTCTATGTCATTTCCATTTTAAGTCTCAAATAATTGGGAGTTTTTTGATTTACCTATAAATCAGACTAGTATTCTTACGTGGCAATGGTTGAATCTATAAATGGGCTGAACACTTAGAAACTATTATATTTTTGGAAGAAATACTTGTATATACATCGGCATGGTTTACCTGTAACAGTGGGGGAGGTGCTGGGGCATTAAAATCTATGGATGAGTGACATTAGGTCTGATTCACTAAGGAATACAAAACAGGCACAATGTGCATTTTTTTTTTTAAAACACACCTGAAGCAGTTGTACGCACGTCTATATTCAGCAATGTGCCGATGTGACGATACCTGTGGTGATGAATACGGGTCTACGTCCGCTCTAACCGACAATACACTGCAGGGTACGTCCAATACATATGGGGCATATAAAGTCACAAAAGGGTGAACAAAAAAAAATATGGATGTCACATATTAATAATATAGGCATTAATGACAAAACAGTAACAAATATATATATATATATATATATATATATATATATATATATATATATATATATATTCCCATGAAATAATTTATTAGGATGTTCTTAATGTCTACTGTGCAAAATTTAATTTTTCCAGTTGCTCCTGATTACAAACACTTCTAGCTGTACACACAGCCGCCATCACTAGTAATAGGCACTTACATCAGACATGTAGCTGGAGCAACAGATATGGCTGAGAAACAAGTACCTGAGAGATGCCCAGAGCATGAATTGTACACTTCTGCTTGCAATCGAGTTTGGCACGCCTCTTCTGTATATTGCATATGCTTATACCCACCCCGTTTCCTCCTTGAAATCATAAGCTGTTGTGTCTTTTGCACTCAAAAGTGAATTGAACTTTGCTGCATTGATTGGTGTATGGTTGGTTCTGGGCACGCGCAGAGTGATTGTGTGCAATATACGCACAGAATTGAAAGTTATGTTCCCTAATGAATCAGGCCCTTATGTCATTCACTCAGTGTTTTCGGTGCCCTCTAGTCATTGGTGCCCTAGGTGACTGTCTAAGTATGTCTAATGGTAGTGCAAGACCTGCAGTTGGTGCCATAATATTGTTGTTTTTCGCCAGACAACCAGTGTGTACAGTTCATCCAATCTATTTTAAATGGTATAACAGGGACATAACCAATCTATTGATTCCCAAGCACATGAAAAAACCCACAGCAGAAATGGCCTTATTAGATCATCATCATCATTTATTTATATAGCGCCACTAATACCGCAGTGCTGTACAGAGAACTCACATCAGCCCCTGCCCCTTTGGGGCTTACAGTCTAAATTCCCAAACACACACACACACACACACACACACACACACACACACACACACACACACACACACAGACACACACACAGACAGACAGACAGACACAGACTAGAGTCAATTTTGTTAGCAGCCAATTAACCTACTAGTATGTTTTTGGAGTATGGGAGGAAACCCGAGCACCCGGAGGAAACCCAGGCAAACACAGGGAGAACATACAAACAATAGAATTACATTTGATATAATAACTGCTCATGTTTTCGAATGTCTCTTCATTACTATTCTAAGCAGAGTCTTACGTATTTTTAAATCCATAGCGCCCAATTAATAAAACATGATTTTGCAATGAGAAGATGTCACCTACCTGTTATAATCTTTCTAATCTCTCTGTACTTTGACTAACAGCAGACACAACCACCGCAGATGGACCAGCGTCCATTGCAGTAAACACAACATAACGTAGGAATATCTTATGCCATTGGCAGTTCATCCCATCAGATATCGTTAACAAAATAGCAAAGATGTTATTTAATTCTTAGCCACAGTGCAATGTGTCATATAACCAACATGTATTTACTGTGCAGAAATACACACACACACACACAAAGGGTTAGATCAAATAAATAAAAAATTCTGAAATTTTTGGAATAGGCTTGAAAAGTTTCTTGAAAGTTTCCCAAGAGGGGAAGGAGGGGTATTAAAATTTAAAAAGCAAGTGCTGAAGAAATGACATCTCTTCAAGATCCAACCCAGCAGTACGGCGGCTGAGAACATTTAAAATTCCTTTGTATCTATGAGATGTTGACAGAGTAATTGGAACCTCTGTCGTGCTTTTGTCGCCTTGTGATTCAGAGACACATCTGTATTCTTCATTTGTTTGGAAAATTTGCAACTTTTTTAGTTTGTTTTTTAAATGTTGCATTAACTGCCATTTATGTACCAGGTGTAACAGTTTTAAATAATTTCCTGTCTTACCGGCCTCACGTAAATTTTTACTATGAAATATTCATCTACAAGTTAGCACTTGGGTGAGACGGATTGCACATTGTCTAAGCGGCTTTATCATGGTAAGGCTTAAATTGATATGTTTTAACAATTTTTGGGCAGCATGGTGGCTTATTGGTTAGTACTTCTGTCTCACAGCACTGGAGTCATGAGTTCAATTCGCGACCATGGCCTTATCTGTGAGGAGTTACTATGTTCTCCCCGTGTTTGCATGGGTTTCCCCCGGGTGCTCCGGTTTCCTCCCACACTCCAAAAACATACTAGTAGGTTAATTGGCTGCTAACAAAATTGACCCTAGTGTGTGTGTGTGTGTTAGGGAATTTAGACTGTAAGCCCCAATGGGGCAGGGACTGATGTGAGTGAGTTCTCTGTACAGCACTGCGGAATTAGTGGCGCTATATAAATAAATGGTGATGATGATGCTGAAATATGACCACTATAAAATGCAGCCATTTAAGCTTGAACAACAATTTGAGGCAACACTTTACAGTTATTTTAACATTTTTTTTTTCGTAACTATTTATTGAGGACATTGTGAGCAACAATGTACAAAAAGACACTTGTAATAAAGACATTGTCGCAGCATATAGAATTCTTAATGAATTAGTTTGCACAAAACAGTGGTAAAGTGATGGGGAGAAGGTGCGTTCATTAGACATTGGGCTCCTGATTTATGTTCGCATGCAACTTGCATTTTTTAAAAAAAAGCATGAAACTTCAGCGCAGTTGCAAACGTTTTCAAATCCAAGATCTCAAAATATGTTTAAATTTGAATCTGGGTGTAAGTACGCTCTGTTTAAATGTTTTTTGCCGAATGTAGACACAGAGAATAGAGTGCAGGATATGTATATGTATATGTGCAATACAGAGTCACATCAGAATGCATGAAAAACAAATATTCTATAAAATAAATTAACAACTCATGATAGTAAAATCATTAATAAAATTATATGATTAAAATTTTTTTTTCTTTTTTTACATTAAATACATAAATCAGAATGTTCTTAATCCGTAACGTACATACAGCACATTGCTGTATACTCTCCTACTAGTTTTCATACAAAGACTATGCCGTAATTTAAAGCAGCAAAAACAGGACCCCACAACCTGACAATTTATTTTAACGGTTAGAGTTTAGCTTGCTGCATTAAATTCACAAAGCTGATAGTCTCTCTGTTTTGTCATGTAAAACTGAAGTGCCAGCATGCAGACCGTTCGGAATTTATAGCAGTCTGCAAGGTAGTGTTTTCGGATATGTTCTGAGTCTCTATTAATGTAAGTTAGCATTTCAAGCAGGTCACTTTTATGGTAATCGGATTATATATGTCTATATACTCAGTGTCATTATTAAAAGCATCGGATTAACTATTACCACTGAGGACTAGGTGGATGGTACAGGAGGAAAGGGGTCCACTTGGATGGGATCTTAAGTAGGAGAAGAGAGCTGACAAATCTGGCTTGAGCACAGGCTCCCCCCGAAGGATTTCTAGATTACAAATTGGGCAGAGGCTGGTTATGGAAGGAGGTTATATATGCCACTGTTGTGTATAGTAAGAGGGTGGAACTTCTTTCATGAAGCTGCTACCTGGCATGCGACTGCACTGATGAAATGTTGGATAAACTTACACGAATGCTTAGGGACACCTGGATTGACAGGGGCAGTAAAAAAAAAATTTGATTATTTGGGATTGTTCTACCACTGATGGGGGAAATCATGTTGATGATTTCTGACCAGAGCAGTTGAATATTGGGACAGGTCCACCAGCCATGCGAAAGAGACCCAGAGGGACCACAGTTTCTCCCACAGGATTCAAAAGTATTTGGAAATATGCTGTAGCGTCTGGTTGGGAAGTGATTCCATCTGTTCAGTCATATATAGGATTTTTTTATACGAACATTTATGGAGGATTTTGCAACCCATTGTATGTTACATTTTTTTAACATGTCTAAAGGTCATGTAGTCAATCACAAAGCCGCCATGGAGATGCATCCAGATAATGCTGCTGAGGTTCAAGAATCAATTTCTGTAGAAGTCCAGATTCACCCAAAATTTGTTGAATAATTTATTCCGTTGTAGAATCCTGCTACGTGCATGCAACATAAAGAAGACAATTGGTAAGGTTCAACAAATGTCACATGTCCAAATCCGTAGAAAAGAAGCTTATAACCCATAGGTTTTGTATTTTTCCTTGGACTGCTCTCGGGGAAAACATCTAAGAATGCTGCTATTTGGGATTGCTACTTGTGCAGTGAGCTGGGACTTAACGGTGACCTCTGGTTATTTTAATCTTCATCTTCACTTGTCTTCTGTGCACACTTGGTATATGACAGCATATTTTTATTTTACATCCTATGTATCTCTGTAGTAACTCACAATATATGCTAGTGCAATAGTCTTTTTTATAACCCCACACTCCACAGTCCAAAGGGATCATTAAGATTTTTTCTGGTTCCCTCTGGAAACTGTTACACCCCTCTCCCCTGGAGGCACCAGACCTGCACTGACTAGCCTAGAGTTTGGTTTCACTGTGGCATTGGATTCAATGCTTATAGTTCCCCTGTTATTGAGAAAATCAGATCAAGCTTCCCAGTGTCTATCAGTTCCTGGCATCCCTAACACAGCATATCATGTTCAAAAGAAGCACTGAGGGGTGCACATAGAGTTGGATGTATGCATCTTTATTTGTGGGAAATACGCCTTTCTATACAGAGTATAGTAAGTGTGCGTGGATGCATATACATACTCCAATCAGGAGGTATACTTCTTGTGAGTGCTTGAACTCTGGTGTAAAATATGATGAAGATGATGATGTTGGTTATGATGATAATGGTGATGATGGTGTTGATGGTGATGATGTTGATGATGATGGTGTTGGTGATGATGATGATGGTATTGATGGTGATGATGATGATTAAGGTTGTGATGATAATGATGCTAATGGTGATGATGGTGGTGATGAAGATGGTGATGTGGTGATGATGATGATGATGGCTTGATGATGGTGTTGATGGTCATGATGTTGATGATGATGATGGTATTGATAGTGACGATGATGTTGGTGATGATGATGCTGATGGTATTGATAGTGACGATGATGTTGGTGATGATGATGCTGTTGATGCTGATGGTATTGGTGATGATGGTGATGATGGTATTGATAGTGATGATGATGATGATGGGGATGTTGGTGATGATGGTGGTATTGATAGTGATAATGATGGTGGTGATGATGATGCTGTTGATGCTGATGGTATTGGTGATGATGATGGTGGTGATGATGATGCTGTTGATGCTGATGGTATTGGTGATGATGATGGTGGTGATGATGATGATGATGATGATGATGATGATGAGGATGGTGATGTTGGTGATGATGATGATGGTGATGATGACGATGGTGTGGTGGTGATGATGGTGATGATGACGATATGATGGGGTCGATGATGGTGATGATGAGGATGATGATATTGATGAGGATGGTGGTGGTGGTGGTGATGGTGGTGGTGGTGGTGGTGATGATGTTGGTGATGGTGGTGATGATGATGATGATGATGATGATGGTATTGATAGTGATGATGATGAGGATGGTGATGTTGGTGATGATGATGATGGTGATGATGACGATGGTGTGGTGGTGATGATGGTGATGATGATGATGACGATATGATGGGGTCGATGATGGTGATGAGGATGGTGGCGGTGGTGATGATGTTGGTGTTGGTGGTGGTGGTGATAATAATGATGATGGTGTTGATGATGATGTTAACAATCTCAGCTTCTCATGAGATGCTTTCTGATTAGCCAATTGAAGACTGCTCTCTCAGCTGATTAAACCATTTACTTTGTGGCTATTAGTCATGCATCTGTTTACATGTCTTACATTCATGCCTTGCAACTATTACACCAGAGAAGTAGAAGATTCCTATTGCACTCAGATGTGGTAAGTCCAAAGCTGTGGGGGTGCTTCTTAATTAACGACTATTTGATTAAGTCCAATATGCACATTTTATTACTAACACAGCAAGGACATGCTATAGAATTTTTTCTTCTTAAAGCTATTCTCTAGAAATAATTACAAGAGCAAGAAATATTCCATACAAACGCCACACAGATAAGTCCATGGTTGGGAATTTAAGTCATGAAGTCAGCACTGTGAAGCTGAAGTGCTAGACACTCGGCCACCATGCTGCCCTAATCTAATGTGTCAGTGCCCTACTCGCACACAACAACCTGGATGGAAATGTTATATACATAAGGGACAATAATGCATCCACTGTGAGCTAGCTAGAGATAATAGGAGATAGATAAAGTTCAGCAGCATGAATATTTTTATATCAGGGCTGAGCAAATTATAGGATGCTATTGCTGGTGTTATTGCTAAATTCTTACTTAAAAAGTTGTTGGTGGCTCCTAGAGTTGACTGACACCTGAATTGTAGATTATTTTGCCTTTCTGCCCCATTATAGGTTAACCTATTAATATTGAAAACAGACAATACAAGGTGTTAATAATAATATTATTAATAATAATAATATGTAGAGTACTTTAAATATATTGTTATCCATAAACACACCCTAATTGTATGGAATATGTTTCAATGGAAGAAGTATCACATGTTTGTACTATCTCACCCTCTTAATTTCAGCAAAATAAAATTTGTGTACTTGCAACGGCTCCAGGAGTTTGGAAAAGTTACAATTGTTGTATCTGCTTTGGTCCGGATGATGTATTAGGTGTTATTTAATGAGCCAAAGGTTATAGCCACAAAGGCGTTTACAACGGTGGAAGTGAAATTGTTCAACCAGACAGCACAAATGTAACTAGCATTGCTGACACAATATTCTGCTAATTATGATTAACTATTCTAATGTATTCCAGCAGTAAATAGCTCATTCTTGATAATTTATCTCTATAGCCATTGAGACATTATATTTGTCTTTGGCTTTTTTGTAGATTTAAAATTGTAAATAATATTTATATGTTGCTTTTACATATTGTTTTAAAGTAAAAATCAAAACAATGAAAATACTGACTTAAAACTAGAAATTCCCAATCACAGTCTCCCCTCCACAGTGTTAAAGCTGACTCACGTGACTACACTGCAAGCGTCTGCATGTCTAACCAGTTAATGATGGCCTGGGCATGCTGGGACCTGTAGTGGACTACGGACAAAATGCTTAATTAAATAATTTTTTTATATATTAGCCCACACCCCACAGCCAGGAAGGTGGGAACAGCCCTAGTGCTGTTCAGTGCAGGGTGATTTAGTCCTAGGGATATCCAGCCTCTTGCTTATAGGGGTGTCACTATGACAGTGTGACCCCATGTTACAGGCTTCCCTGCTGTACCGCCACCAGCCCTGGTTGGCATAGTCTAGTTCTAGTCCTGGTAAATTTTGGGGGGATCCCACGATTTTTGTCTCCCTGATTTTGCCAGTACCAGCCTGGACTGGCAGTATTAAGGCTGGTAATCCTTTTTTTTCAGGGAGGGGGGGTTAAATTATTATTTATTTATTGGCCTTATGGTCCCATTGTGTATGAGGCACTGAAAGCATATCATAAGCTTTCAAGGTAGGCTAAGCCTCAAGCGAATCTTACGAAAATGTATGCATTTTGCGTTCTATTATAAATTGCATGTATATAAAAGGTATTTGCAGCTCTGATTAAAGTAAACTAGTGCACATTGTAAGCATAAGTTGCATCCAACAGCCCGGGGCTAAGTGGTTAGCACTTCTGCCTTACAGCCCTGGGGACATAAGTTAAATTCCTGACCATGGCCTTATCTGTGAGTTGTTTGCGTGGGCTTCCTCCGGGTGCTCCGTTTTCCACCCACACTCCAAAAAACATACTGGTAGGTTAACTGGCTGTTTGCAAAGTGTGTGTGTGTGTGTTAGGGAATTTAGACTGTAAGCCCCAATGGGACAGGGAGTGATATGAGTGAGTTCTCTGTACAGCGCTGTGGAATTAGTGGCGCTATATAAATAAATAGATGATGATGATGATGATGATGATGATGATGATGAATTCTGGTGCTGCTCTGTTTCCCTTTCTCCGAGTTCTGATTGGGTGCCAGAGTCCCTAGCGGGGAAGTCCTAATAGAGTCTTCACTAAGCACTCAGAGGTGAGATCTGTAGAACGTTACACTGAGAGACATTTAATACAGATGCAACCATTTCAAGTCCTGAATCTCTCATAAATGTGCTTGCTTTCAGCTATATTATTTTCAGCCACCACAGGGCAGGTGTAAGTGTCGACTGATAGGGATGGTGGATAGATTGTAAGCCTGCGGGCAAGGTCTTCTTACCTATCTGTCTGTCGTATTACCCAGTATTATTTTATTACTGTATTTGTTCCTAATTATAAAGTGCTACATGATGAGGATGATATTTAAGTAGCATTCAGTTTTTCTATGGAATAGATACTATTTCTACTTGAACTACTTGTAATGCTGTCTGCCAAGAGCATTTCTTACCAGTGGCAAAACTTTCATGAGTGCCCGGGATGACCCCCTCTTCCCAGGACCCCTTACCTCCTCCCTAGTCCTCCGCAGTACTACCCTAATGCCCATGGAGTCTTCTTCTGAGCACCACATGCGCAGTAGGTGAAGTGGTCTGGAGGCGCAGTCACATAAGAGGGGGCTCGTGCATAAATATGCATGTAGAGTTGCGTGATTCAGCGGCTGGAGAGATTTAAATTAGTAAAGAGGTGTAGTTTTACACTATGTTACATAGTTTGAATTAACATTGTGAGCTGCACCCACAATCAGTAATTTTCTGGGGCAGCTCCTGAGGACTAGGATAGATACAGCAGGGGAAATAAGTATTGAACACATCAACATTTTTCTCAGTAAATATATATTTAATATGGCTATTGTAATGAAATTTACACCAAATGTCAGCAGCAACCCTTGCAAAGAAATCAAACCATAGATCTCCATAATTTAAGTTCTGTGTAATAATGTGAAATGACACAGGGAAAAAGTATTAAACACATGAAGAATGGGAGGTGCAAAAAGGCATGGAAAGCCAAGACACCAGCTGAACTCTATCAGTAATTAGAAAGCAATCCTTCCGCTGGTTTAGCCACAACAGATGGCCTATAAAAAGGTGTCTTATTACAAAGGTGTCACACAAGAAACATTTTATGATTGGTAAAAGCAAAGAGCTCTCTCAAGACCTTCACTATCTTATTGTTGCAAAACATAATGATAGCATTGGTTACAGAAAGATCTCTAAACACATGTTGATGTGTTCAATACTATGATGTTTGTGGATAAATAAATGCATTTGTTCAAAAGGAAACCCTGAAACAGTTGCTCAAGGGTTAATGAAATATCCCTTACCTAACATGAAATCATCTAAGTCTTCAAAAATATTCCATTTGTAATTTCTATTCATATTCTTCCTTAGACATAAAAGAAAGACATGATACAAGACTCCACTTGACGAAAAAACACACATCGCATCTGCCATCGCTCTATAACCACACCTTAGAGTACAACAGCAAAATAACACACAATACAGCTTCAAATCAAAGCAGAAACTACATTTACCCTCCTTTATTTAATATGGTTGTCTGTCAACCAGACGTGATGTAAACGGAATATTAACAAGTTAAAATAAAATTATATTTCTTATTAGTTTTTCATTCCATGTGGTAAGACTTAACTGAAGTTAATTATGTCCCCATTTAAAAAAAATGTAATTTGCTTGTGATTAATGCACGCGGTGCATTGGATCATCTTTATTTTTCTAGAAATTCATGCTGTTTGCTATAGAATTGCATAATGGTCTGTCACACTGGGTCATGGGTAAGGAAAATATCCATATGTTTTGTCCTAATTAATGATAAATTGTGGGGGGAAAAATATGTTTATTCTGAATAAAACTAATTTATAAACATGTTTGTGACTTTTGTATATTTTGAAATGACCTTAGCATATGTTACGCCATTTAATTACCATATGTTAATGCATGCAATTCTTTTTAACATATTTCAAATAAATTCCAAAATAAATGCATATTACGTGTTGTCCCGATTTAATAAAATTACACCAACAAAGCTTCTATGTTGTAACTCATGGCAACCAAGCATATCTCAGCTCCCATTGGTTGATATGGGTTACAAAACATTTAAATTTGGACCATTTTAATAAATACACTAAATACTTCTGGCACATTCAACCACTGGTTCCAGCTAATGTGAACCTATACATTTCATAATGCACTGCCAGCCTGCTGGGACTTTTAGTCCCCCAATGGCTGGAGGGGTACAGCTTAGCAGAAGTCCACCTTACAATATATATTCATCTCTCTGATTTGCAGCAGTTTATCGTGAATTCACATACTGCATCTATACATCTACTGTCTGGCAAATTTATATTCATATATTTCTTATTGCATGACAATAGTGACAGAAATTATATCTTTTTCAAGATATATATAAGGAACACAGAGAAAAAGGTTGCAGCTAATTTATTATTGTCTTTGAAGAGAATGGAACATAAGAAAAAGCTACAATGTGTTGCAGAGAATTTCCCCTATGTAGAAAGCAATGTTCTCTCTCTCCCAGCTGTGATAGCCCATGAATGATAGATGGCAGCACTCTCAAAGTCACACAGCCTCTGAAACCTATCGCCACAAACTAATGTTAATTTATCTTAAACAGGGACTATTCGCTTTGACAATTTCAATTGAATTGCTAAGACTATGGAAAGGTTGCACATATATCAATAAATTTAAATTGTTTAGAAGACTCAGGTTAAAAAAATAAATAAAATAGATATATTGAGATAGAAACACATTTGCTTTGTCAGATGCAATTTTCTCTCCCGCCCTAGAATATATAGAGATGTACCCAAATATAAATAAGATTACCATCTTTTATGTATATAACTATTTTATTTTTGGCATGTCTTAGTTTTTTTTTAAATAATTGGCTTAAGGAAAATAATACATTGTTAAATTATATGGCACGTTTGCATGATCCTTAAATAGTGGATATTATTAGTTAAATGTTGCATTGCGATGAGTAATTAAGATGATTTTAACCCCTACGCCGCTTATGCATCGCTGCATCACTTATTTATTTAATGCCTGCTGTTCAAAAATGATGAGCAAGCAATAAATAAACAGCGATTTGATCATTTGAAAGAGGGAACTCCCCTTCAAAAAAAGGGGTACCCCCAGCTTTGAGTGCTAGGGACAAGGAGATAGTGGCTCTAACAGAGCCTCTCCCTATCCCTGGCGTTTCCTGTAGACTTTAACGGAAGAAGCTGTGACAAGTGAGTGTCGAACACACACTTTTCTAATGGAGGAAAGAAAACCCATAGATAATGTTGAGAAATGATCTGTGGCTTTGATTAACCCTTTAAATACAGAGGATGAGTGCTCTTTCAGGGGTCATGTAGGGCATGACTCCCACTCATCCTTAGCACTCAAGGGGTCAAAGGAGAAGAATTGGCCTATGTTGCATGTGACTGCAAGTAACTACAGGCATCAAGTATTAGAATGGTTTAGTGTGCACAAAACTTCACAGTTTAAGAGATTAATCTAAGTTCACGAACTGCGAAGCAATAGGGGATAGCAACTGATTTTGACTTGTTTTGACCAGCTACAATTGCACCATATAGCACATACTGGTAACCTCACATTTGGAAAATCAAACCATAAAAAAATAGATACTTTTTTGTTAGTCATGTATCCATTCTGATTAGATATGTCATCTTCTGGTCTGCCACTAAGGATGGTCACACACTCATAGAGCTCCCGTCCTCGACCTACATCCACTTCCATCTGACCTTTTGAAACCATAATTTGGCACGGAGACCCCTCTTTTTTGTGCCCAGAATGATTGTCTGAACATTTTGAGTGATTTTACGACGAAGCCGTATCTGGGACCCACGGCCTTCTGCCACACTTACAGATATGGATCTGCATCATGGAGGATCCAGGCTAGGCCAGTTAAAGAATCCACTGATACAACACATTACCTGTATCGAGGATAAAGATCCAATCTAGTAGGTCAGTCACAGCCTACATTGGATCACCAGGTCTGGTCTGCCCCAAAAGTATTTAAACAAAAGAACCGGTACTGATCTAAACAGTCCATAAATCAAGAGACCCCTAAAACCAACAGGCAATGCATAAGGCTGACCACTCACACAATCCCGGATACATTAAGGCACCCCAAAGGGACACAGGTAGCCCAGCCTCGCACAGAGCCCAATCCTGATGTTGAGGCTTACTCCAGGATGTCAACTCTCTTGTTCATCTGCATTACCATGTACACATACCTGCATTACTCTGACTGCTTTCCATGTCTGTCCACACTGCCCCGCCATCCTCTCCTCTCTGTTATCCTACCTTACATTCCCTGCCTCCCTTCTTCCCCATCCACTCTGTCCACCTATCTATCTTTACCCATTTCAAACATCCCAATTACCATTTCAACCAAAGATCCTGCGACTTTGACAGCTTAGCCTCCATCTCCACTGCTACCCTCCTGGACCACTAAGCTTACACCCCCTTTGCTAATACTGTCTCTATAATCACTTTCCTCTAGAGTCTAAGCTCTCACGGGAAGAGCCCTTTACCCTATGTTCATCATCATCATTTATATAGCGCCACTAATTCCGCAGCGCTGTACAGAGAACTCATTCACATCAGTCCCTGCCCCATTGGAGCTTACAGTCTAAATTCCCTAATATAGACACACACTCACACACATAGACATATACACACAGACAGAGAGGTAGAGACTAGGGTAAATTTTTGATAGCAGCCAATTAACCTACCAGTATGTTTTTGGAGTTTGGGAGGAAACCAGAGCACCCGGAGGAAACCAACGCAAACACAGGGAGAACATACAAACTCCACACAGATAAGGCCATGGTGGGGAATTCCTGTCCACTCTCTGTTGTTCTTGTTGGTCCCCGTCATGTATTATGCTGACTTTTTTTCTGTATGATATGTGATTTGTTCTATTAATCATATTAATCTTCTCAACTGCTTCCTGTGACTCTTTATACTGATTGCAAGTCTGTTATATCTGTTTGATTCTACGGAATCTGTGGCATCATATAAATAGATGATGATGATGATATGTGACTACTGCAAGTTAAACATTATCCCTGTAAGATCCTTTGTCAAACAGAACTCCAGTGGTGAATATGACATCACGTTCCCTAACTTTTCTGCTGGACTTCTTCTCGAACACAGAAGGTGCACATTGGTGTAACAGAGAATGGGCTGTAACTTTGCTACCTCTGTAAACTGTCAATAATATTAAAAAGTCAAATAAAAATGTATTTCTTTGATGACATTCTGTCAGGCGCTGTCCCCGCTCTCTTCCTTTGCAGTGGGGATGGATGCCTTCAGTTCTCGTTGGGTTGCCCCTGTTGCCTAACAAAGGAAGGCAACTTCCTGGTCTTCAGCCAAATAGACAGTATAGAAGTGTCCCATTGATAGGCAATGAGACTGACATATCAGTGGTCAATGTACCATCACTGACCTCCAGAAATACCTCCGAGAAGTCTATTTAAGGCAGGCTCTGGCACTGATTTAGTGCAAGAGTTCTGGATAATTTCTATTTCTGTTCCTGCTTCCTTCCTTCACCTCTGGTGACTCTGTATTGGACTTCCCGTTGCTGACTTTTCTTGTTCCTTACCAATCCTTTGCCTCACTTTCTGGATCCATTTGGATCTCCTGATTTGACCTTGGCTACCCTGACAATTCTTAATTCTTACGTTCTGGTACCAATTAGTTCGCCTGGAGTAAGGAATGTCTCTAATGAATGCACATCCAGCCACTAGAGGTGTCTGTAGTTGTTAAACTTGCCCTTTTCCAAGATGGCCAGTATTGCATCAAATATAATCCATCTTGGAACTTGTTTCTTGTTTGGGCCTATAATTGGCACTTCCTGGATCAAACATTGGCTTTAGTATCCTGCTGGCTCAGCTCCTGATACTTCTCATGCTTGCTTGCAAATGTCTGACTGCTCGCTTGCATATATGCTTGACCATTGCACTTTAAGTTATGCCACCAATATCATGACACCTGGTTTGACCTTGGCTACCCTAACTATCCTCTTTCAACACACATTGACTGCATTTGAATCTCATGGTTGTGACTTGGGTTGTCCACTAAGCTCTATCTGTGAATTCAGCACCTCACTAGTGACTGGCTCTGAGGGTCGGGACCTGCACATCCCAAGTAGGGGTTCTTGGTGAAAAATGATTTTTATATTTATATATTTTTATAGGCATCTTGTTTTAGACTTTAGCTAATGGTTACAGTGATGTCTATAATAAGAAACTACACAACATACAAAAGTAGAGAGGTATCATAATAATATAACAATTATATAACCAAAAAATCTATGTTACAGATTGTAGGGCAAATAATCCCAAAACACAAACTGATCCATTATGAACATGTATAGAATTTGAAACCATGAGTGTGATATCTGAAGTACTGTATGCACATGTACACAATTTCCGTGGATCGTGTCATTCTGGACCTGCATTTTCATTGAGTTAACACAGTTGTGTCATTGTGCTGCAAACACCTCAGCTCGATCCGTGGAGCAGAAGCAAAATAGCGTAAAATAATGCAAATGACATCATCGAGGCCACCATCCTACTCTCTTCGTTAGGAAGTGGGCAGGATCCGGGAAGATAGCCTGCTGCCCCCGAAATTTGTGAGTATCCCAGACATTCCGAGAGAGTAGGCAAGTGTGCTTTAAGCCATGACCCCTGATATGGCAACCATAGGGCACTATGTCTAAGCCACATCCCAATCTGCCCAACAATGTGCACAATAGGATGTTCAATAGCTTTACCCACCAATCTGGAAGGAAATATTTACATTTGCAATAAGCTCATAAATCTTCCTGTGCTCTATACGTGTCATATGCAGACAGACATAACACACTGAAGGATACGTACAATCCATTTGTATATATATATATATATATATATATATATATATATATATATATATATATATATATATATATATATAAAGTCTGATCAGAATGCACAGATACAATATTAAATGCATTAGCACATGTTTATAATATAACCATTAATGAAAAAACATTAAAAAGTCTTTTTTTAATGAAATACATTTATCAGGATGTTTTTGATGCCTACTGTGCATAAACAGCATTTCTACATTTGCTCTTGATTGAAACATGTTCTAGCTGTATACACAGCTGTTATCACTAGTAATCAGCACTTACACCTGACCTGTAGCTGGTGCATGGCTGAAAATCACATACCTGAGAGATGCCCAGAGCGTGTACCGGACAGATGTGCATGTGCTCAACCTTGGCACACCCTTACTGTACATTGACTATGTTCCTACTCCCACCCCCGTTCCACCCTTAAAACCATAGTAGGAAGTGTCTTTTGCATTAGAAGATGAATCGGATGCACTTATGTTCACTGGTATAGTTCATTTCTAAGCATCTGCAGAGCAATGTTTAGGCAGAATAAGGCACATATTGGCATTTATGTTCCTGAATGAATTAGGCTCTAAGAGAGGAAAGTATAAAAAAATTGTAGTTGTAGGACATTCCCTAGTTTACCACTCAGGACAAGTTCCATTGTCGCTTTTCTCTCTTCTCATTCATCACCTTCTATAGCTCTCTGGTCAATTTTATAAAACTGTAATAATCCTCCTGCAATAATAGTTTGGGACAGTGGCCTATTGGTAAGGTGTATGTGTGACATCATTGGGATAAGGGTAAAGGATAATTAGATGATTAATCCACAAATAGTGAGTGTGCACAGTCCTCTGCATAAGCATAACGCCCCCCTCCCTCCACACACAGACACATTACATACCTGATGTCACTGGGTTTAAGCTAAGTAGTACAAATAGATACTTAGCAAATGTAATTTTGAGGTTAGAGTCTGTTTAATGTGGATTGAATTTGGACTGACAATTATATAACACACAGTGAGATTTGTGTAAGCCAGTGACACAGAAACTAAGGGATATAATGAAAACTGGCAGGGAAATTATATTTCCGGAGTCAAAAAAATGTACAATGCCCAGAGCCTTAACTGTTCTGCTTCTAATAGCATGCCTACATTGTTATATAGCGATAATATTTGTAGTGTGAAAGAAGACATATTTAATAAGATTTAACCTGTCTCCATTTAAGCTGCTTCCATTTTCGTCCCAATGGGACAACTTATATTTCTTTACAGCTCCAAAATTGGCTGTCACACTTCTCTCTTGGCCAACGTTACCCTAACACGCCAGTAAAGTGGCCAATTCTCACAATGAGACATCTTCTAATGTTAGATGATTTATTGGATCCTATGAGTCGACCTCGTTAAATCCCTAGGTTTAAATTTTACAAGTGGAAGTTAAATTTCTAAAAAATTCGTCTTCATTCAGTCTCGACATGGGATTTCCATCCCTATTCTCCATATCGTATGATATAAATATTACACCTTTGTTCAAAGAGCAGCAGAGTGACTGGGTCAGATGGAAGACGTACAAGCTCTCCTGGCTGGTGGGTGTAGCATCTGTCAAAAGCAGTTCACGGCCAAGAATGATATGGCTTTTACCACACTGCCTGTACAATTCACTGAAGAGTAGCCAAAAAATACAAAGGATTCAGGCTTACAGCATGATTTGCAATTAATGCAACACATAACGGCAATACAAGTGTATTCACCTGCTATGTGCTGATTAAACACATTAAGCACTGAAATATTCCTTTATTCCTGACTGGCAGCTATGTGCTTGTTATCCCGTGTGCTCTGGCAATTGAAGAGTTAAACTATAACTCGTATGAACACTATCATATTGGGCTGCATTACAAATATATTGTACTTCATAGCACTGCGGAAGAATTCTTCTAGAAGTCCCCATATCATTCCTCCCCAACAATTACGGTTGAAAAATTGGGACAGAGTGCCTGCACACACCCCCTGGAGGACAATAGGAGGCACTGGACCTCCCCAGCCACCTTTTCCTCCCCTACAAACACCCCTGAAATGCTGGGCACACCGCCACCATCACCGACTAGGAAATTGCTACACAGGAAGAAAAGTTTTATTTATTTTTTATCGCATAATTTTATGTATCACTGTTCTATTTCTCTAGCAGCTATTGTAGGATGAAGTCTTGTCTGCCACTGGGCACCAGAGAGAGGTGGAGGTATGCAGGGAGGGGGAAGTGAGTTTAGAATCTTGTGCCACACTTAGAACTTTGCCACCTTGGGATAAGGTCCTCATCTCGCCTCGTTAAAGTAACGCCTCTGGAGCCTAAAAAGTTAATTGACAAAATCAATAGTTTATTTTTATGTCACTATGTCTTAGTGGTAATTTCGGTATGAAAATTTAGAAGTGGCTGTATGAAAAATGTAATGGTAATGTAATAAATAATAATAATGAAAGCGATATGAGAAGTGGCGGTATGGCATACCACCTTCCACCCCCCCCCCCCCCTCCCCAATTTGACCTCTGGTTTTACTGGAAAAATCACAAATGGATAACTCCCATTGGTTAATACATATGATAATGATCAGATTTTAGCTCATGACCGTTAAGGCCCAACACTCAATATTTTGGAAAGCTCTCTTCTGTAGCCGCACTGCTTGGACCCAATGGTTAAAGAAAGTACATTACCAAATTATAACACAAAGTAATTAGGTGGAAGAAAGTGGTAAGTGCAAAGTTTTCAGAGGTTAGGTTCAGGTAATAAGTTATTTTACACATAAAACTGTGCTTATGCTGGTTCCTTGTGGGCTGAATGGTGTAGGATACTGGAAATGTGGCACAAGGGGAACGTAACTTTTATTAATATAGGCATCAGAATTATGAAGGCCATAGATTTGCACCAGCTCTATGGTTACAGTAAGTTATTATGAAGAGAATGCAGAGGTTGGTAATCATGTTGGTTTTGCAGTTTGTCCTGTTGCAGGAAAATTATAGTTATGACTATTTTCTTCCCTGGAACCTCACAATAAAAACTGCCGTTTGGCATCGAAAGAGCCACGTGGATGTGATATGCAGTGACTGTGAATTGCTCAGCTGACCATCGATGGAATTTGCTGTGGTTCCAATGATAGGTCCATCAACCTCACACGCCATCCCTCAACTGTATAAATAAGAGTAGTATTGAGAACAATTGCCTCTTGTCTCCTTACCATCCCTCCTCTCATGGATAGGGCAACTAAAAATGTAATAGCACACTCATAAGCTACTAGTCAAAGTCAATGTCACACTCGAGGATGTAGCAGCCTAGGCAATTCAGTGTGTCTCCTAAGAAAATCGAAAATCAAATACCATCACTGTAAAAGTTAAAAGAGAATATTCTGCTATTAGCTTTCCATACTCCATACTCATTTCAGAATCCTATGGTCATGCCGAATGGGGCAGCTAGAGGTCCTCAGGAAAAAAAATGCAAAAAATGATCAAGAGTCCTCCACACCCTTCTGTACCCCCTTTGTCTGTCTCGCAGTCTCAACTGCAGACCTCAGTTAATAACACACTCCAAAGTTCTCATTGCAGATCTTATAGCACAATCTAAATTCCAGTTCCTGTCCATGACTGTAAACATTGCTCACTTATATTTAACACTCAAAGCTCAATGTAACCTTCTATACACTGTGATGTGAATGAGTTCTCTGTACAGCGCTGTGGAATTAGTGGTGCTATATAAATAAATAGATGAAGATGATGATGATGATGATGATGATGAATTCTGGTGCTGCTCTGTTTCCCTTTCTCCGAGTTCTGATTGGGTGCCAGAGTCCCTAGCGGGGAAGTCCTAATAGAGTCTTCACTAAGCACTCAGAGGTGAGATCTGTAGAACGTTACACTGAGAGACATTTAATACAGATGCAACCATTTCAAGTCCTGAATCTCTCATAAGTGTGCTTGCTTTCAGCTATATTATTTTCAGCCACCACAGGGCAGGTGTAAGTGTCGACTGATAGGGATGGTGGATAGATTGTAAGCCCGCGGGCAAGGTCTTCTTACCTATGTGTCTGTCGTATTACCCAGTATTATTTTATTACTGTATTTGTTCCTAATTATAAAGTGCTACATGATGAGGATGATATTTAAGTAGCATTCAGTTTTTCTAAGGAATATATACTATTTCTACTTGAACTACTTGTAATGCTGTCTGCCAAGAGCATTTCTTACCAGTGGCAAAACTTCCATGAGTGCCCGGGATGACCCCCTCTTCCCAGGACCCCTTACCTCCTCCCTAGTCCTCCGCAGTACTACCCTGATGCCCATGGAGTCTTCTTCTGAGCACCACATGCGCAGTAGGTGAAGTGGTCTGGAGGCGCAGTCACATAAGAGGGGGCTCGTGCATAAACATGCATTTAGAGTTGCGTGATTTAGCGGCTGGAGAGATGGAACCGGGCTGGATGGGGGCATTGTAACACGGGCAGAATTCAGCGAGGGTATGTGTGTGCAATCATGAATGGATACAGATAAACATGTGGGAAAGTCGTGTATGAGTCGGTGAGGGGCAGGTGCAAATGGTGAATGATAATGGCTGCCTACGATTGCGCCGCTGACTGGTGCTTTCTTCCTCGCTTATATTATGTTTTTTGCGCGTGGGTCAGGAAAACATTTTTTAATGTCTTGCTGTACATGAGACGGGAGGTTGATTCTGCTGTATTAGAGATTATTTTGTTACACTCTATTGACGCCTAACAGCGAAAGTGTTTGTTGCACATAAAACCTGTGACGCGTGTTGACGTAAATCATACAGATACGCTACTGGTGCCGAGGTGTGCGCACCTTAATATGTGTACAGCTCAGCATATAAGCGTAAATACGCATTTTTTAACATCCAAATTTTCATTTTCATTTTTTTCGTGGCTAACTCTGCATTAGCAACGATCTCCGTCAAGTACGGCTAAATGTTTATTCAACATCAAACACATTTTTTTTTATTACAATGGACACATTTGTAGATCCCAGCAGCTTGTACTAAAAATTAATTGCATGCTTTATTTGTGTAAAAATGCCTCTGGAAAAGGAGATGATTGGGGAAATAACAGGTAAAATATTGAGAACATCACATTGTCTTGTATCTTTGAGCAGCTGCCAATGTCTATCTCTTGCAGAATCACCTTGGAAATCCGTTGTGTATTACAGCGAAGAGATAAACGCATACAACACACAAGCACTTCAAGTTTTCCATGTGCCGAAATAATTTGCTATTGTACCCATTCTTTCAGCCCTATCAAGGACAATTGCACCCTGGGGCACTAGAAATTGATATTATAGCACAACCTGTGGCAAGACTATAGTTGCATACAGTGCAGGTTCTTCCAGTGACCCTCAATTTAATTACTCCATTTACATATATTGTCTTCAAAGCTGAATACCTTGGAAATATTGTATTGCTCCAAGAGAAAGATTTTTGTACCGTACATTGTTCGTATTAAAGGGCACTATCATAAAATAAGTGAATAATGTATATAGGTTATAATGATCTACTTTATGACAATAATAAGAAAAATAACAAATATCCAAACTCGTCAGTGCCACGGGTTTTTAAACTTTTCTATACCTTTTCTCCCTCAGTGTCAGTGGATTGTCGTTGGACCTGATTGATCAATGCATGCATACTGAGCGCAATGTGGGTCTGTTTAAAAGGCACAGAATTCAGACATGCACACGCATGAAGTCAACAAGGAGCAGATGTGAAGATACGTTCACTCATTAAATCGGGTGTAGATCTGCTCTGCTCTACTACAAAAGACACTACAGGATATGTCTGATATGTGGAATATTAATTTGCAAAATAGCCCACAGAAAAAAACAAAACAAATGTAATTAATATTACCCATTAATAATATAAGCATTAATGATGAAACGGTAAAAAAAAAAATATTTTTATATATTTTTTTCCCTGAAATACATTTATTAGGATGTTATTAATGTCTACTGAATATAAAATACATTCTTACATTTGCTCCTGATTTCAAACATATGTTATAGCATGTATACACAGCCATCATCACTAGTACTCAGGACTTAGACTTGCCCTGTAGCTGGAACAAGAGATACAGCAGAAAGTAACTTTGAGATGCCCAAAGCTTAAATAGGACATGGCCGTGTGCACTCGAGTTTGGCACGCCCTTACTGTACATTGACTATGGGTTAACGTCCTTCCATGCCCTGTTCCCTCTCGGAAATCGCAAGCTGTAGTAAGTGTCCTTTGCATATGCAGATTAATTGAACATTGCCGCACTTCGTTGCTTATGGTCCGGTTCTGGCCATGTGCAGATTAAATTTGCGGGTTACACTCACAAAATCTGCATTTCCATTTCTTGATGAATGAAGCACAATGACTTATTAGAGACGGATCCTACATGAGGCAACTATGCTCCTGCCAGTATCTTGTCTATGGCCCATGAGGTCTTAATAAGACTTTGATTAGATCTATGAGCAATGTGAGACCGTACAAATAAAACAGTGGGCCTAAAGACAGATGGACTCGGGACAAGTATAAAAGAAACAAAAATATCCACTTGACATGTAATTGCTGCGCTGTACTAAGCGAGTAACACCTACACAGCATTATAACAATGGCATTATTAGTATTTACTCAGAAATGAGAGGGTATGGATGAGGAACATACTTACAGAGCTTATAATCTACAGGAAATGGGATAGAAGCCAACGGTGAAGGGACATTTGTAGTAGAGATGCTCAGGCTTGGTTCCCTGAGAAACGAACATACCTGAAATTAGCAGATCTGAGTACCGAGCCAGCTCGGTACTTTCGTGCCCTCGGATTTTAAAATGAGGCAAAACGTCATTGTTACGTCGTTGGATCTCGAATCTCGTGAGTTTTGGATTCCATGTCTCTCTCTCTCTCTCTGTGTATGTTTGGGAATTTAGACTGTAAGCTCCAATGGGGCAGGGACTGATGTGAATGAGTTCTCAGTGGCGCTATATAAATAAATGGTGATGATTTTAAGATCCAACATAACGGTGGGTGGGAGGGGTGGTCCCAAGGACAATTTCATCTTGGGAGGGAGGGCGGTCCCAAGGGCAATTCCATCTTGCACCATTTTCTGCCACTGCTGTGTGCCAATGTGTCTTAGATGTGCTAGAAACTGCCGTGTGTTTGTGTCATTGCTCTGTTGCTTATCATCATCATCATCATCATCATTTATTTATATAGCGCCACTAATTCCGCAGCGCTGTACAGAGAACTCATTCACATCAGTCCCTGCCCCATTGGAGCTTACAGTCTAAATTCCCTACTATAGACACACAATCACACAGACAGACCGAGAGGGAGACAGACAGACAAAGAGGGAGAGCCTAGGGTCAATTTTTGATTGCAGCCAATTAATGTACCAGTATGTTTTTGGAGTGTGGGAGGAAACCGGAGCACCCGGAGGAAACCCACGCAAACACAGGGAGAACATACAAACTCCACACAGATAAGGCCATGGTCGGGAATCGAACTCATGACCCCAGTGCTGTGAGGCAGACGTGCTAACCACTAGGCCACTGTGCTGCCCACATCCTTACCACATCCTTACCACATCCTTACCACATGCTTACCATCCAGCCAGGTCGCTGCAGTATTTGTCCGAAAGTGTATGAAAATATTGTGAAATGTGATGTGTTCAAAATTGACTGCAAATGACTTGAAATTAGTGTTATTGAGGTTAATAATAATGTAGGAACAAAAAAAGAGCAAAATTATGTGATTTTAGCATATTTTAGGATTTCTTCTAAAAAAATACAAAACCAAAACACACGAGGGTGGTTTTTCCAAATCCAAATCCAAAACCAAAACACGAAGTTAATCCAGATCCAAAACCAAAACCAAAACCAGTTCATGGGGGGTCAGTGAGCATCTATACATTTTATAGAGATGTAGTCAACTTTAAATTACATTAAACGTATGATTGACATTCATTTACATGGCATGTGACGGGTTAAATGCCAATTTAAAATTTGCTACATCTCTAGATGATAGCAAATATAATTTAAAATAACTTTTAGAATACATCCTCATCAGGGGTGGAACACCTGTCAAAGGACCTTATAGCAAAATTTTGTGGAGCGCCTGGTGATGCCGCTCCAGCCTCCCAGGTCCAAGTTCTACACTCAGAGGAGCAGTGCAGGGGCATCCACTGAACATGTGCAGGGGCCACAGGTGGACAACCCAGGATTTCTGGTCGCTCCTTTAATTTGAGTCCTGTATCAGCCTCACCCCCTGCAGTGGTGGCAGTCTGATCTCATTTGTGTCACACAACTCATTGTGGAAGCATTCTGTGATGGAGAACATGTACATAGTCAATGTACAATAAGCGCGTGCCAAGTTCGGTCGCATGCAGCAACGTCCGTTTCAAGCTCTGGGCATCTCCAAAGTTTTGTTTTTTCAGCCGTATCACTTGTGCCATCTACAGGTCTAGTCTAAGTGCAGATTATGAATTATGACAACTGTGTATACAGCTAGAACATGTGTTTGCAATCAGGAGCAACTGTAAATAATTATTTTATGTACAGTAGACATTAATAACACATTAATAAATATATTTCATGGAAAAAAACACTAAAAAAAACATTGTTATTTTTTAATATTTTCTCATTAATGACTATATTATTAACAAGTGACATTAGTTGAACAGGTTTTTCTATCTGTGCTTTTGTGACTTTATATTTCACATAGGTATTGGAAGTATCCTGCAGTGACTTGTGTATTAGAGCACAGCAGACCTACATCCGTATTCATCACCACACGTGAGATCCGCTCCTTTTTAAATTCAGGTGTGTGTATACCCGATTTACATGCGTTTAAAACAAACACACATTGCGCTCAGTATGTATCTCTTAATGAACCAGACCATCAATGTACACTGCAAGTATACTTGCTTTTGGAAATGCCTTCTCAAATCCAATTTTAATTTCATCAGCTGGTTTACATGTTTTTGACAGATTCAACTATTTTGTGCCCATGTGGTCTAAAACAACCAAATTTGACAATGAAAATGGTTACTAAGAGGAATTTTAATATATCAAGCCAGTAAGACAATCCCAATAACTACAAAAAGAGGCAAAATCATCACAAAACATTCTCTAACAACATTGTTTCCACGTGAGCCCTTTGCTAAACTAAAAGTGCTGTAAGCACATTTACTGAATATAAATGCCAGAAAAAGAACTATGAGAATCTTTTCGGTGTGATTAAAAATCATCCAGGGTTTGTTTTTTAATAAAGTGTTTGAATTACAGAGCATGTTTCATGGCAAAAGAACCAAGAGCAAGTAGAAATGGCTCCGACTCCCCTGAGATCCCAGCTTTCATTAGAAGCTCTCAGATCTTCCTCTTGTTCTAAATAGCATTTCAGAGCTCCCAACGGAGAAAAAGGTTATGGTAAAATCTGGAAAAAGAGATAAAAGATAGTGACTTAGTCAATTAAGAAATCACTTCTCTCTCTCTCACTATATATATATATATATATATATATATATATATATATATATATATATATATGTACCCGCTAAGATAAAAATAACAAGACACCAAAATAAATCTGTTTCATTTTATTTTAAGCTAATACATTTGTAAATTAAATGTAGGTTTCTATATTGGGAACATTACATGGTATTATAGACTATTTGTTTATACAAAAAAGTACATTTCTGGAGCATGTTGTATAATCTGTGCTACTTTGAGTTTTCATGGTTGTCAAGACAGCTGTGTTTATCAGAAAATTGTACAGGCAAACTAGACAGATGTCTAGGGCAGTTCTATTCTAGGGACAGACAATAAATTGTCCTAGAAGCTTTACCAGTGGTTTTATTTACTTTATTACATTAGCTTTATATGTCACTTTTTTGCTAATCACTTATTACACCGGAAAATGAAAGGAGTAGGTCAGAGGAGGGCTGGCAAATATTAACCTGGGGGAAAGACTCGATTCAGAAGCCTATTAGGAATATCCCAAGGGAGTCCACTATGGGACCGGCCCGGGGGGCAGATGGCCCCTGCCCCCCAGCCCAGCTTGTCTTTGAAGAGGGTGTTTGTATAGAGGAGTGAATGTCATACTTCCCAACATTTGAATCTTCCAACTTGGGACACGGATACGTCTCAGACAAAAAGGGGATTTGGCAACCCAATATGAAGGGTGTGGCCACAGCACAATGGGCATGGTCACGACTCTTTGGGGGTGTGTTTAGCCCTTCTGAAGTTCTAGGCGTCCTTCAAGACTCCTCCCCTAAAAACACTCTTGAATTGCCGCGCAGGTGATGGACAAGAAGGTCAAGAGGTAGCAGGATAGGCATGAAGAGGTGAGTTTTAAGGGAGCATTTGAAGGATTGTAGATTGGGGGGAGTCAGTTGAGGCAGGGTAGGGCATTCAAAAGTTTAACTAAATTAGCACCAATCATCATATAATAGAGTAAGTAGGATTAGGCCATCAAAGTATTTATATACACACAGTGGATCCATAATAACTTTTCAGCCATTGGCACCTACATTTGGACATTGATCCAGGACCACCAAGTAGATTTTAATAATGCAATGTTCACAGCCCTATACTCTGTATGCTTTATAATTAAGGTAAAAGATTAGGGCTCATTGACTCTGAAATTGTTCTATATTCAGTGTGATGCCTCTATATAGCAAACTGAATTGTCTCCAGTGGGTTTATACTAAGAAACCTAAGTGACTATGTTATGTTGATTTTCAAAAGATAATAATTACCATTGGATCTATTGTCTATAAAAGGAATTTTATTGGACATCTCGGTGTTGACAACATATTTACATCTTGTTCTCAAGCCACCAAGTGGGACCTACTTTATTGTTATCTTATTTTGCCATGGAATAGCTGTCACACTCAGACTGCCTGTTGATATCGACTGGCAAGCATTATTCTGCTATATTGTGACTGAATAAACATTTTTATTTTCAATCATACTAGCTGCTACGTTGGACATATTGAGTTATATAAAGGATGGTTTAGCACCTATATGTAGAATGTTTTTTATATGTAAAGTCACTGTCTATGATTGGTATGTATTTATGAACTCCTCCAAGTTGATTAATTAGTTCTACCAATCGTAGTTGATTGGGGATTTAATTTTTTTTATTTGTTCTTATTGATATGTCAAATAGAATTCCTTTTATAGACAATAGATCCAATGGTAATTATTACCTTTTGGAGATCAACATAACATAGTCACTAAGGCTCCTTTGTATAAACCCACTAGAGACAATTCAGTTTGCTATATAAAGGCATCACACCAAATATAGAACAATTTCAGAGTCAATGAGCGCCTAATCTTAATTATGTGTTCAAGGGAGGGAGGGAACCCTAACTAATAGAGCTGCTTTTGCAATCAAGAAGGAGCGCAGTCCACTAATTTTAGCCTTTAGCCTACATGAGATCTACATGACATCCTGACACCTACAAAATGTATTTCAATAAATTATTGGTCCATCTGGTCACTCACTTTACTCGTAGCCTCAGGTAACATTGCAGAAGCTGGAAGGAGGAACTAGCAAGAAGATTTTCTCCTCCAGTCTTTTAGCTGTGGCCCAAAAAAATTTCTCCACTGGACAAGATCATAATATATTTCTTCCTTGACCGCTCCCAACTGCATGTTTAAGTGCTCATTTTACCGCTGCATGTGAAAAGCGATTCCATCCATGGGTAAAGGGCTTTATTTTGAGCAGAATGACATCTTTATTTAGTACTGGAAATATATCAGTGCTTAAAAGTAAAGAATACCATCCTAAAAAGAATGAACAGCTTTGTTAAGTTGCCTAAATTAATAGAGGCTTTAAATGTAATTACCAAGTCCCTGAACTTAATCCTTCTGGTGAAATGCAACCTGTTTAAATACTGCATTGATGGTCTGGGGAGAAGAGACTGAATATCGTGTTGTAACTCAGGCGAACTCTACAACAAACTTAATTGAAACAACAAAACTTTACTTTAACAACTGGTGAATCTGAGATTATATTAGTGACCTCGATTGTATTGTTCAATAGATTCACAGTATTGCAATATAAGATGTTTTTTTAGTTTAATGTTACGGTGTAGCTTTCTCAGGATGTTTGTTGATATAATGATGATTGTGTATATATTATTTACATATTGATATAAATAATACTGATTAGATTGAATACTCTGAGTCTGATTTATCTTCCAAGGTGAGCTGTCAGACTGCACTATGCATATTAACTGGAGTGACGATGATGATGATGATGATAATGATAATGATGATGTTGATGATAGCTTCAATGAATATAACTTATTTATTATTATTGGATGAAGTTATTTTAAATGAATAAATATCGGTTGTTATAGTTTCCTATGCAATTGCGATTCGCGTGCATCAGTGTACTAAAGTTAAATACACAAACACATAGAAACACACAGTAAATACAGTTACAGTTACATTTACACCTACATTTGTAAATAATGCTCTTTTAATAAAGTGTCCAATTTACATTCTTTATATTATTAATTTAGAGATTTGTTACATAATGGTAAGAAATGTATTGTGCTGGTCTTATATTAATCCTCATTTCACCAGAAGGAATCTGGTATCATCGGAGAAGCGATCGCACATTGCTAGTTATGATTAGTATAAGATTAATACTCAAAAGTACTTTATAAATGAGTTAGTTTAAACCAGATTATTGGCAGTTCCCTGAGGCAAGACACGTACACAGTTGCTGGAGTGAGTTGCCCCTACTTTTGGAGATGCCTCGTTTGAACTAACCTATGACCTGCATTGTACTGGACTGTCGTAAAACCTGAACCAATGAAGAAAAATCTTAGAGTTATCTTTGTGTAAATTGTGACATCATCACTGTTTTTTTTTTTTAGATTAATCTGTATAAAAAGCCACCGGACTGTATCAGGCTCTCTCTCACCTCACAAACTTCAGGATTGATGAGTTGTTACTGGATCCAGTGCGCAAGCGTATGTATTGGCTATACTTTGTTATATTTTGCTTCTAAGCCTCTTTGTGTTTTGGAACCATACTAATCGCATCGGACAATCTTTATTGTTGACGAAAGACATTACACTGGATACTGGTCTAAGAAACCCAATCATCTGCCAATGAATCCATGCACGGACCAAATCTTATAACCACAGCATTAATGTTCATCACGACACACATTAGGTTAACCCTTCCTGTGTTTCCTTAGGAACAAACCATGTGCTAGTCTAGATAAGGTTTGTGAGCCATAGTTTTCAGCATATCTCCTGTATTGCTCTTTCTTGATAACAAATGCTACTCTAGAACTCTGAGCCCCAGATATCACCAAGGCTGAAACAATTTGTGACATTGAAAGTACAGGATTTGCAAGAGGGTTGTACAAAGATGAAAACATGAAAACTTTTTTCATAAAATTATAAAATATAATCTATATCCAGTTATCAAAAATGGGGGTGGGAAAATGGTGGAGAATCTTTTAGTTCAGGAATATAATACTATTCTCTTTAACTTATTTAAAACGTTATAAAATGAACAATACAATACTCAACATTTAAGGAAAAGATATCAGTACTTTCTCAACATGGAAAGATACACGCAGAAATAATAAATGAATAACAAGCTACAAAAAAAGCTGCAGAAGCTAAAAAAAAACATTGTAAAAAAACCCCATCTGAACAGAGTATTAAATATTTCACATACTATTGCTATTTTCTTTTCATTTTGTAGAAACATAGAGGCGATTAAATGACATCCCATCTTGCTTCAAGACACAGACTACACAATGCGCTTCAATATGCTTATTACAAGTTTCACAAATAAAGCCTTAATCCTGTGCGGTTTCCAGAGAGGAGATTTGTTTATTTGAAACTGATCCAAATCTAAGGTATTTGAGTGGGTTTTGAAATTGTTGTTGCAATGAGCATAATATGAATTTATGTGTTCTGATTTAGCTTTATAAGTGCATAACTTATTGTATATTAATGGTGTGTCATATTTATGTGTGTTTTTGGTGTGTGTGTGTGTGTGTTTGCCCAGGATTTTTAAAGCAAAATGTTACACAAACATTATACACACATATGGGGATATACAACTTGTTTTGGGAGATCGGAGCTCTTCACAGTTGATAAGATTGTACATTGTCTTGCGCCCAAACTTGTGCTTCACGCATGGTTTCACGCAAATGTATCGCCTACGGCCATGAAAGTAGCTCTGTTGGACCTGGAGTATAAAGTAAAATCTCGAATGGAAGGAATATGATTAACACCATAGTGATAACGTGTAGAGGGAATTAGTATGTAACACAGGCTGTTTACTTCTCAGACTATAAGGTGAGGAGGGGTCAAAAGGAGGATGAGTTGGAAAGAGACGAGAGGGAGAGATTAAAAAGAGAAAAACATAAGAAGGGAAAGAGAAGATGAGATAGATAAACATTGGGGAACTTGATTCATTAAGGAATGTAAATGCCAATATGTGGTGTATTTTGCATAAAACCGCTCTAACCCCCCAACCGTCCGGGAGTGGTTCCAGAGATTGGAGTTTTATAAAGTTATGGACGAGCTTTTACTCTCATCTGCTGATAAATTTACTGAATATTACTCCATTTGGAGCCCATGGCTCGAATTCCAAGACTCTGATAAATTTAATCATTTGAACAAACCAGTTCACTCATCTACTCTCCTTACTAGGACTTGAATTGTTTATTTATACAATCTGTACTAGGAAACATTGCCCCCCCTTACCTTCCCCTCCTTTATCCCTGTCTCTGACTTTTCCCTTTCCTCTTTTCCTTCTTCTTCTATTATAACATTTATTTGAATGTGTTATTATGGCATTTTGTATTAATGAGGTGGTTTTGTTACCCACTTAACTGTTCTCGTGAATCTCTGTTGAAACTGCCTTAAAAACTTCAATAAAGATATATTACATTAAAAAAAAAAAAAAAAAAAAAAAATCGCTCTGCCTATGCCCAGAAATGAACCATACGCCAGAGAATGCAGCAACATCCAATTCATCTTGGAGCACAAAGGATCCCTACTACAGCCTATGATTTCATGGGCGGAGCAGGGAGGGCCACAAAGAGTATTTTTAGGCCCCGATAGAGCAACTTAAAGTTAGTTAATATAAGAATGGTCAAAGACAGCTGGGTTCGTTACACAGAGCAGGAAATAAGGCCAAAGGTTCAGGAAGAGGCGTAGATGAGGACAATCCGAAGTTGGTATGCGAGCAGTAGATAACTAGAAGAATGCAAGAACAGGAACTAGATTACTGCAAGGAGCACAATAATCTGATACGCAAGACAGAAACAGGCAAGGCTTATATAGGAAATGAAAGTGTGGATCGAAAATATGCTTGGACATCAGGAGAACAGTTAAACTGAGATTGAACATAGAGTAAAGGCAGGAGCTGTCCAGCAACCAGAATAGCTCAATCATCAGAGCTGCAGTTTCCAGAGGCAGAAGCTCCAAGTTGAAATCCTGACAATCAGATCTGGCTACACTACATGAGTCAGAGATGGAAATTCCCGGCCTGTAGTAGATTTTCATCTGCTATTACCTGATAACCATGAACAATGCCATCAAGCTATTTCTGAGAAAAGACAGCACTTGGTGGATGGGAAATGGGTGAGACAACTGATTGCTCAAACAGTGTGATAACACGAATGTGGGCAAACCTACAGAACAATAGTACATCATAACATACATATTTTACTCTCTCAAAAGGAGAGTGCTTCACATTTTGCAGCAGCAATGTCAATCAAGTAGAACTTCAAATTACTAAACACATTTGCCCTATTGGTTCTCTAAGAATTGGCGACAATAAAATATGATCAGTAATAGAGGTCATCCAATGCTGACCAAAACAGTTCTTTAAATGTCCTGGAGTCAAGTATGGATATTACCTAGGATCAAAGGTTTAATCTCTAAGGGGCCTTATCTGTGTCGTCTTGTGATCAATCTGACATTGGCAGCTTGGGGGCCCATATTAGAATATCTAGGCCCAGCAGTAGTTGTCTACATGAATGAAAACTGTTCATGAGCTGTAATCATTGTAATCCCACATTGTCCCTGTGTCACTCACCGGACTGTGAGTGCTTCTTCCCGGACTATTAGGAACCGTGGACGTCCTCTATCCTGAGGGACTGCGCATGCGCAGCCCTTTCCAAACCTTCAGTGTATGTTCCTTTAACTTAATTGGCAGATCAGGCAACCTCCCTATATTAAGCACCTGTGGTCAACACCACGTTGCCTGATCTTGGAGTCTCATTCCCCATGAGTCTCTGAAGGTGTTCCTGTGTTTCCTCGTTTATTCAGCCCAGCTGATTCCTGTGGTTTCCAAACCACTTCTACCTCTGTGGTTTCCAAACCACTTCTACTACTGTGGTTCCCATACCACTTCTACCATCTACTGTATCATCGTGACTGTGAGCTGATTCCTATCCGCTGCCTCCGTGCACTACAGTCTTCTAACCACTTCAACTCTACCATGTATTATTGGGACTGTTAGCTGATGCCTATCCGCTGCCTCCGTGCACTACAGTCTTTCATCCACATCCACTCACCTGTTCATGATTGTGACTGTTAGCTGATTCCTATCCGCTGCCTCTGTGCACTACAGTCTTCAACCTGCAACTCGTCTGTGTTTCATCATCGTGACTGCTAGCTGATTCCTATCCGCTGCCTCCGTGCACTACAGTCTTCAACCTGCAACTCGTCTGTGTTTCATCATCGTGACTGTTAGCTGATTCCTATCCGCTGCCTCCGTGCACTACAGTCTTCAACCTGCAACCCGTCTGTGTTTCATCGTGACTGTTTGGCTGATTCCTATCCGCTGCCTCTGTGCGCTTCAGTCTTCAGTTCTTGTCTACTCTCCCGTGTTTCCTTGAGTCTGCTGCCACTATTGCTACCCGCTACTCTCCGTGATCATCTGTTCCAGTTCAACTCTGCTCCGGTGTCCCATCGTTACTGCACCTGCTGGTTGCTATTGGTTACCTCCGTGTTCCCGCAGAGACCCGCTGCTGTTACTTCTCAGCGCTACTCATCCATCTACTGCTGATCCGCTCTCCACGCCTTCCTGTGTTCCCTGCTGGTCTACCTACCTGTGCGCTGCACCTGCTAGACCCCTGCTTCACCCATCCAGGGACTGGTATCCTGCTGGCCTCCTGCCCTTCAGGTATCTCTGCACTCCTGTCTGACTGCCTTCTCCTGAACCACGGTATGCATACTTCCCATTGACTGTGCTGTGTATTGCATACCTTGCTGGACTGTGTTGGTTCTCCTCTGGAGTGTACTATCCGCTGAGTCTATTGCCATCATTGACTGTGTTATCTCATGCCGGATTACTTCAAGAGACTTTCTATATTGGCAGTGTTGTTCAGTCATTTATACATTTATATTGTGCATATTACTGTGGATCAAAGTCAAGGTGCCCGTGTATATATTGTGTTGCAGTCTCTCCCCGTGCACCTCCTCACATATATATTCAGTAGTACCACTTGCTAGTGGCAGACCACTGACTCCTGTTTACAGTTTCACCTGTTCCAGTATCCTCTCACATAGCAGTGGTACAACTTGCTAACGCAGACCACTGACTCCCCGGATACCTCCACTTGGATTCCATTCCTTCACTCGGACAGCGGTACAACTTGCTATCCGCAGACCGCTGACTCTCATCACCTCCTCGTTTCTGTTGGACATTCCTCCTCACTATAGCAGTGGTACAACTTGCTACCGCAGACCACTGACTACCTTCACGTGTCCTTTGTCCATACAGTTCCTCGTGTATTACTACCTCCATATTGCCAGTGCTGCTAGTCATAGACTTTCCTGAGCATCTCATCATCTGCTATTTCCTGTTCCGTGATCACCCTGCTACCAGAGTACCATATTACCACCTATACTGCTCTGGTAAGCCTATCGCCTGGTGATCCCTGGGTAAAGACTCCTAGTGCCCGTGACAGTAAGATCAGGCCATGACAGACCCAGATACGGAACCTACTGCTAAAGAGATGCTGCAGCATCTGGTCAGTCGTGTGGAGCAACAGGATGCTCGCCAACAGCTGTTACTTCAATGTTACCAATCGTTAACCTCCCAAGGAACATCTGGACAGACTGTTACAGCTAGTATTGAAGCTCCTGTGCTTTCCTCCGTTTCCCCAGTGCCATCCCAGGTGTCTACAGCTCCTACGCTTCACCTGCCTACTCCGTCAAAATATGACGGGGACCCCAAAACTTGTAGAGGTTTCCTTAACCAATGTTCAGTCCATTTTGAACTCCAACCTCAAAATTTTTCTACCCATCGTTCCAGAGTGGCCTATCTTATCTCATTGTTTTCTGGACAAGCCCTGGCTTGGGCCTCCCCTCTGTGGGAGAGAAACGATCCAATTCTACAAGATAGTGCCAAATTCATTTCCACGTTCCGAAGTGTGTTCGATGAACCAGGTCGTGTGATCTCCGCTGCTTCCAGCATTCTTCGTTTGCGACAAGGCTCCCATACAGTAGGACAGTATGTCATTCAATTTAGGATCTTAGCCTCTGAACTTCAGTGGAACACTGAAGCATTAGTTGCCGCCTTCTGGCAGGGGCTCTCCGATAAAATTAAAGATGCACTGACTACCCAAGAGCTTCCTTCGTCACTAGAAGATTTGATCTCTCTTTGCCATCGTGTAGACATGAGATTTCGTGAAAGAGAATCTGAGAAAACAACTTCTGCTAAAGCACCTCTTCGTTTAAACCCTCAATTTCGTCCAGTTTCACCTTCTGTGATTCCCATGGAGATAGGACGTTCCAAATTATCTTTAGAAGAGAGGAAACGAAGAGTAAAGAATAGACTCTGTATCTATTGTGCTGATTCCACACATATGCTCAGTTCTTGCCCTAAGAAATCGGGAAATGCCAGGCCCTAACTAGTTCTGGAGAGGTGAAGTTAGGGTCCCTGGAGTCCTCTCCATTGTCTATGAAATCTAAAGTCTGCGCTTTCGATGTTACGATTTCTTTTGCTACCAAATCCTTTGAGTCACAGGCATTGATTGATTCCGGAGCAGCAGGAAATTTCATTTCTAAATCACTAGTGAATCAATGGTCCCTACCAGTGATCACTTTAAAAACACCCATTACTGTGACGGCTATAGATAGATCACGTCTCATCAATGGTCTCATCACCCAGAGTACGTCTCCAGTAACCCTTCAGATTGGTGTACTACACCATGAAGAAATTTCGTTTTTAATTCTTCCAGTTACGACAAGTCCGATTGTCTTAGGCCTTCCATGGCTTCAATGTCACTCTCCCCAGATTGACTGGCGCACCCCTCAAGTTACGTCTTGGGGGCCTGAATGTCACCATCGTTGTCTCTCTCAAGTTATTCCTCTTAAAGTACAGCAATCTTCCATCTCATCTTCCTCCCCGGGACTCCCTCCTCAGTATGCTTCATTTGCCGATGTGTTTGATAAAGCTCAGTCTGAACGTCTTCCTCCTCATCGTTCTTGGGATTGTCCGATCGACCTTCTACCTGGCAAGACTCCTCCCAGGGGTCGGGTCTATCCTCTCTCGTTACCTGAAACTCAAGCCACATCTGAGTACATACAGGAGAATCTCCAGCGTGGGTTCATTCGACCTTCCACCTCTCCCGCTGGAGCTGGGTTCTTCTTCGTCAAAAAGAAGGATGGATCATTACGCCCTTGTATAGATTTTCGTGGACTCAACGCCATTACTATCAAGAATCGGTATCCCATTCCGCTGATCACTGAGCTATTTGATCGCATCAAGGGAGCTCGGATATTTACTAAGTTGGATCTTCGTGGTGCCTACAATTTAATTAGAATCCGTTCCGGTGACGAATGGAAGACCGCGTTTAACACCAGAGATGGGCATTACGAATATTTAGTAATGCCCTTCGGGCTGTGTAATGCCCCCGCGGTTTTCCAGGGTTTCATCAATGAGATCTTTCGGGACTTATTATATGTATGTGTCGTTGTCTACCTGGACGACATATTGATCTTCTCACAGGACCTGCCTTCTCATCACCAACATGTGGCAGAGGTCCTCTCCAGACTACGGAAAAACTCATTGTTCTGTAAATTGGAAAAATGTTCATTCGAGTTACCCCAGATTCCATTCTTGGGGTATATAGTTTCCGGAGTTGGCCTGAAGATGGATCCAGACAAAGTAAATGCTGTACTACATTGGCCTCAGCCAACTACTCTTCGTGCCATCCAGCGTTTTTTAGGTTTTGCCAATTACTATAGACGCTTCATTCAAGACTTCTCATCCATTGCATCTCCCATTGTGGCCTTAACTCGGAAAGGGGCTAATACTAAGCAATGGTCATCTGAGGCTCTCCAAGCCTTTCAAATCCTCAAAGAGTCCTTCTCGTCTGCTCCCATTCTGCGACAACCTGATGTGACACTCCCCTTCTTCCTAGAAGTAGATGCCTCTAATGTGGGCTTAGGAGCTATTCTCTCCCAACGCTCGGAGCAACAAAAATTACATCCTTGTGCCTTCTACTCTCGGGGTCTTCTGCCCGCAGAGAAAAACTATACTATCGGGGACAAGGAGTTGCTGGCCATCAAAGCTGCATTAGAGGAATGGAGATACTTGTTGGAAGGAGCTCGCCATCCGGTGACGATCTTCACGGATCATAAGAACTTGTCATATTTGCAATCTGCTCAATGCTTGAACCCTCGTCAAGCAAGATGGTCTCTTTTCTTTTCCCGTTTTGAATTAATTATAACCTTCAAACCAGCTGCTAAGAACAAGAAAGCTGACGCTCTATCTCGAGCTTTTGTGACGTCCTCTGATGTAGAAGAGGTTCCCAACCATGCTATTCTAGACCCCAAATGTATTTCTCTGGCTGCTTCATCCACCAAAATGCTACCATTTGGGAAGACCCTCGTGCCTCCTACTCTGAGGAGGAAAATCCTTTCGTGGTTCCATGCCTCTCGTTTTTCTGGACACGCCGGTGAACATAAGACCTTTGAGATTCTCTCTCGTAGTTACTGGTGGCCTTCAATGAGGAGAGACGTCAAAGAGTTTATTGCTTCCTGTGATTTATGTTCTCAGTTCAAATCCTCCCGCAGAACTCCAGCAGGGTTGCTGCGACCACTACCCATTCCGTCCAAGCCTTGGACCCATATTAGTATGGATTTTGTTACTGATTTGCCACCAAGTAAGAATCACAATACTATTTGGGTAGTGGTAGACAGATTTTCGAAGATGGCTCATTTCGTCCCTCTGTCCGGTTTACCTTCCTCGTCTACTCTGGCTGAACATTTCATTAAAGAAATCTTCCGCATCCATGGATGTCCGTCTGAGATTGTGTCAGATAGAGGAGTACAATTCGTTTCCAGATTCTGGCGGGCCCTTTGTAAAACCTTGGGCATACGATTAGCACTCTCATCATCGTACCATCCGCAATCTAACGGACAAACGGAACGAGTCAATCAAGATCTTGAGACTTTTATTAGGATGTTCTCTTCAGCCAACCAAGACAACTGGGTAGAATTGCTCCCTTGGGCTGAATTCGCCCATAACAACATGTACCATGAGTCATCATCCAAAACTCCATTCTTTGTGGTTTACGGTCACCATCCGTCTTTTCCGGAATTTCCTGCCCTCCCACCCACCCAAGTTCCTGCTGTGGAGACTGCTTGTCAGACCTTCAAAAATATCTGGTCTCAGGTCAAAACCTGTTTAAAGAAGACATCTAACAAATATAAGTCTTTCGCAGATAAGAAGAGGCGGGCTATTCCACCACTAAAAATTGGAGATCGGGTTTGGTTATCTACCAAAAATATTCGTTTGAAGGTTCCATCTATGAAATTCGCCCCTCGTTTTATTGGTCCATATAGGATCATTCAAGTTATCAATCCAGTATGTGTTAAACTTCTTCTTCCTAAGAATCTTCGGATTTCCAATGCCTTCCATGTGTCCTTACTCAAACCTCTTATTATCAATCGTTTCTCGACTCCTCCCTCAGCACCGCAGCCAGTTCAAGTTCATCAGGAGGAGGATTTCGAGATTACTGAGGTATTGGATGCAAAAATTTCGCGAGGAGTCCTCCGTTTCCTCGTTCATTGGAAGGGCTTTGGTCCTGAAGAGCGTTCATGGATCAAAGCTGAAGATCTTAATGCTCCTGCCCTTCTGAAGAAGTTTTATTCCAAAAATCCGGACAAGCCCGGTTCCAGGCGTTCTGTGCCCACCTTTAAAAGGGGGGGTACTGTCACTCACCGGACTGTGAGTGCTTCTTCCCGGACTATTAGGAACCGTGGACGTCCTCTATCCTGAGGGACTGCGCATGCGCAGCCCTTTCCAAACCTTCAGTGTATGTTCCTTTAACTTAATTGGCAGATCAGGCAACCTCCCTATATTAAGCACCTGTGGTCAACACCACGTTGCCTGATCTTGGAGTCTCATTCCCCATGAGTCTCTGAAGGTGTTCCTGTGTTTCCTCGTTTATTCAGCCCAGCTGATTCCTGTGGTTTCCAAACCACTTCTACCTCTGTGGTTTCCAAACCACTTCTACTACTGTGGTTCCCATACCACTTCTACCATCTACTGTATCATCGTGACTGTGAGCTGATTCCTATCCGCTGCCTCCGTGCACTACAGTCTTCTAACCACTTCAACTCTACCATGTATTATTGGGACTGTTAGCTGATGCCTATCCGCTGCCTCCGTGCACTACAGTCTTTCATCCACATCCACTCACCTGTTCATGATTGTGACTGTTAGCTGATTCCTATCCGCTGCCTCTGTGCACTACAGTCTTCAACCTGCAACTCGTCTGTGTTTCATCATCGTGACTACTAGCTGATTCCTATCCGCTGCCTCCGTGCACTACAGTCTTCAACCTGCAACTCGTCTGTGTTTCATCATCGTGACTGTTAGCTGATTCCTATCCGCTGCCTCCGTGCACTACAGTCTTCAACCTGCAACCCGTCTGTGTTTCATCGTGACTGTTTGGCTGATTCCTATCCGCTGCCTCTGTGCGCTTCAGTCTTCAGTTCTTGTCTACTCTCCCGTGTTTCCTTGAGTCTGCTGCCACTATTGCTACCCGCTACTCTCCGTGATCATCTGTTCCAGTTCAACTCTGCTCCGGTGTCCCATCGTTACTGCACCTGCTGGTTGCTATTGGTTACCTCCGTGTTCCCGCAGAGACCCGCTGCTGTTACTTCTCAGCGCTACTCATCCATCTACTGCTGATCCGCTCTCCACGCCTTCCTGTGTTCCCTGCTGGTCTACCTACCTGTGCGCTGCACCTGCTAGACCCCTGCTTCACCCATCCAGGGACTGGTATCCTGCTGGCCTCCTGCCCTTCAGGTATCTCTGCACTCCTGTCTGACTGCCTTCTCCTGAACCACGGTATGCATACTTCCCATTGACTGTGCTGTGTATTGCATACCTTGCTGGACTGTGTTGGTTCTCCTCTGGAGTGTACTATCCGCTGAGTCTATTGCCATCATTGACTGTGTTATCTCATGCCGGATTACTTCAAGAGACTTTCTATATTGGCAGTGTTGTTCAGTCATTTATACATTTATATTGTGCATATTACTGTGGATCAAAGTCAAGGTGCCCGTGTATATATTGTGTTGCAGTCTCTCCCCGTGCACCTCCTCACATATATATTCAGTAGTACCACTTGCTAGTGGCAGACCACTGACTCCTGTTTACAGTTTCACCTGTTCCAGTATCCTCTCACATAGCAGTGGTACAACTTGCTAACGCAGACCACTGACTCCCCGGATACCTCCACTTGGATTCCATTCCTTCACTCGGACAGCGGTACAACTTGCTATCCGCAGACCGCTGACTCTCATCACCTCCTCGTTTCTGTTGGACATTCCTCCTCACTATAGCAGTGGTACAACTTGCTACCGCAGACCACTGACTACCTTCACGTGTCCTTTGTCCATACAGTTCCTCGTGTATTACTACCTCCATATTGCCAGTGCTGCTAGTCATAGACTTTCCTGAGCATCTCATCATCTGCTATTTCCTGTTCCGTGATCACCCTGCTACCAGAGTACCATATTACCACCTATACTGCTCTGGTAAGCCTATCGCCTGGTGATCCCTGGGTAAAGACTCCTAGTGCCCGTGACACCCTGTGTCTGTATGCTCATGTTTTCCCACATTTAACCATGCTCCCAACTAAGTGCAAGTTTTACTTATATAACCCCAATGGAGTAGACAGAGAGGAGGGGAAGATGAGCTGTTAGATATAGAAAAGGAAATTTTGGAGAGGTAAGAAGGTACCAGGAGAGACAGAGCACCAAAGAAGTGATGGTCCAGGAGTATGAGCAGGGAGTATTGACCATAGATACGAAAAAAGATCTTTGATGACTATAGGCAGATTCTGTGGGAGAGGAAGCAGAGAAGATGAGAGCGGATGGGGCCAAGGGGGTAATTAGAAGAAGAAAAATTAGTGCGGATGAACATTACTCTCATCTTGTTCCATTCTCAAAGTTGATCAGAAGATGTACATTGTACAAGAAAACAAGTGTTAAAGATAAATTTTAATATCGATCACATTAATCAATCTGAATTGCTTATAAAATTGTTTTCCCTATGTGCGATCCAATTGCAATTCATCGTGACTAGAGTTTGCAGGTCACCGTTAATGCCGTTGCATGCAATTGCTTCATAGCAGCAAGATGTAACTGCACCACTTGTTGTATTACTATAACTGCTCCATCATATTCCCATAGATACTCATTTTCGCAATAGGATATACATAGGCATTTCTACTGACGAGGCTTCCATTCATCAAAGAGGTATTAGGACAATGAGAATTGTTCTTGTATTGCATTTGGTATTTATTTATAAATAATACCAATGCTATACTAACTTAGACATTAGATATACTTAAGCTTTACCAATATTCATTTACTGAGTCTTTGTCCAGATTACACCTTGAATTCATTACCTTGGGATGTTAAACATTCTCTATTGCCTCTCATTATTCTACATTACATTTGGTTATTACAAAATTCTCATTGTCCTTGTCTGTGCTACATTCACTAGTTCTTATCCTGAGATCAACATTGTAACAATGACCATTGTCCTTGTATGATCTGTGTACCTGAAATTGATGCTGGCAATAATATAATTTATACCCTATCCCAGTGATTAAATTGTACTGCTCTGACCATTGAAAGGCAGAGTAACACTCTTGTGCTAGGCTAGCCACGCAGGCTTGTCTTTGTGATATATTTATTGTTCTGTTAATTATTCCCTCTTTCCTGCATCTGATTATTGTTATAAAATCTGTTTGTTTTAAGTGTCTGATCCCCTCACATCTTAATAAATAGTTTTTGTGCTTTGGGACAGCAGCAATCGAATAGGACAATCACTTTTTTATATCTCTAATAGAAGAAATCCTAGTATCAATGGTAATGAAGCAAAGAAAAGTAATCCTGATGCAGTCACATCAAATGCACATAGGATTAAAAAAATAACGAGTCGTCTACTGAATCGGAATAAAAATTGATACTCTTGCGTCCTTATTGGTTTTCTTTTACCAAGTTTGGCAGATTTTGGTAGCAATGCACAATGAAGAACACAATTGTAATGGAAAAGAAGAAGAGTTGCTATGGAAAATTGATTAATTTTGGCCACTTAAAAGGGGATTTACCAGCAAGTTTCTCTAAGTTTTTTGCATTCATTTCCATGGGCCATTCATTTCAATGTGTGCAACATGTTGAAATCACATTGAAAAAAATTAAATATTCAGTTAGTGTCAATCAATTTCAAAGTCAAATGAGAGTTTATTTTAGACTCTACTCACCACCAGCCAATCACAAGGCCAGTGTAGGAAACAACTTGTAATTGGCTGATCGGGAAGAGGAGACCCTGATATGATCATTTAGCACAATGTATACATGTGTTATTTTTCCCACTTTTTTTTTTACTTATAGAAAAAAATCTCCATATATGAAAAAAGGTTTTTTCTCACTCTCATTTGTTTGGCAAAATTGAGTATCTCCAAACAATGTGTTTAATATTGGTCACTTTCCATACTGATTTACAAAATCATTCTTTCATAGATTAAACCTATTCTGTACTTAATGCTGCCGAAATGTGTGATTTCATTGATTTTTCAATGTGTGACGATTATTTTTGAGGTTTGAAATACTATTGAGTTCTATGGAGAATTCCTTTTGGCAAATTTGATGACTTGAAAATACCAAAGTTGAAAAACAATAAAATATATCAATTACAATCCCTATTTATGAAATTCATTCATAGTTTCACACCTTAAACTTGAACAGACATAACGCTCAAACTCTCATCTCAAAGTATAACTTTTAACTTCCTTAAGCTTAAACTTGTGACTTGACCCCGAGTCACACATTTATAAACACCCAGGTTCCACAAATGGTGTCACCCATGCCCTAGAGTCACTGCATGTCCCAAGTGATGTCATGTTGTCTCACCTGCGCTTAAGGGACGCTACAAAGACAGCTTTAAAAATGTTGGAATGCGTCAAGATTTCTAGAAAAGTGCAGTTGTACATAGTTTTACACTGTCTTATATTTAGATGTGAGCTGTATGATTCCACAGACTCAGGATAACTGGTAGTGCTATCATTTGAATTCCAAGGACAGAATGAATGACTGTAGGGTGCTGACTGTGAATTGTTTGCTGGATGACCTCCTTGAATATTGTAATTTTGAATAGTTTATGGTTTTGGCTCCCTGTGTGGGAATTTTGGGCAGAAGTTACAATTGTGGATGGAGTGAAATTGCTTTGGATTGGAAGTGTATAATCTATATTGCAACAATCCAATATGGCAATCTTCATTTTAGTTTTGTATGCAGGAAGAACTGCTTTTATAGTTGGATTCAGAGAATGTAACATATTTCATCATTGTCCTGTATGATTTGAGATTTATGTTGACATTTATCTCCTGTTGAGAAGAATCTTTTACATTGCTCTGTTTCTCTTTTAGAATTCTTTGTACTGTTTGAAGAACATGGCTGTTTTGTCTGATTATCTTATACAAGATTTTGTCTGAACTTACAGCCTTGATTACTTGTAGCATGGAATATATAAAAGTAAATTGATTTCAAAGTTTTACTTATCAAAAATAAATAAATATATAAAAGAAATACTAAGAAATATCCATTAAAGACAACATCAAATGGAAGAACAAAGGTTGTTCAATTCTATTCACAGGTCAAAGACAATGTCCTCTGTATTCATTCATCTAATAACATCTCTTAATGACCAGTTGATGTTCAGAAAGTTTTCACCACTTCATGATCAGATCAAATCTACCTCCTGGGATGATTCATCTTGATACATAAAGAGGAGAGATGTCCTGTGCTTCTATCCCTATATATTCCCTTCAACTCAAATGAAGACATTCGAATCAGTTGAACCCATAAATATTAGGTTTATTACAATATTTTGTTTCACAGACATGGAACTCCTGGTAGTAAAAAAAAACACCTTGCAGATGGTTGAGGGAGCTTCACATCTTGGCCAAACTAACGCTGAGTATCTCTGTATTAATTTGAGTTGTTTTACACAGGTTGATTTTTACAATCACAGGACACCTCTTCTCTCTCGTTTTCACTCTCTTTTTCAGGATTTTGTCCCATAGTTACTTTAAAGTAACTAGTGCAGGCACAGAAATCCACCTCACACTTTATCACCTCCTGATACCAATCGTGTGATTTAATCAAGGTCTGTTGTGGTTATAGGGTCCAAGAACAAAAGTTTTAGTCTCAAACCTTTTTTGTCTTGTCAAAAGTAAACTTTTCTATGGGGTGGGGGGGCAACAGAGAATAAAAAGGGAAGGCGGGGGAACTTGTTAACTTTGCAGAATAGTAGATATAGTTGCAACAACATGGCTTTTAAATACTGTTCCCATTAGCGCATAGATAAGAACAGGTAGAGTATAGGTCTGGCAGAAAATTAGATGTTGGTTGTGAAATGGAAAACAGGAGGATAACGGTAGAGAGGGGTAAAATGTTAGTAAGGAGATACGCAGAGGAAGATATGAAGATCGACTCATCCGTAACCAAAGGATTGTGACCTTAAGTGAAGCTAAGGTAGGAACATTTCAGAAAAATTAGTACATTTTACAGAAGCCTTGTAGTGATTAGACCATGGGGATCATAGAGAGCATCATTTAATAAGACAATCATGCAGAATACTTGAAATATATTCAAAGAGATACCCTGCCACACTATATTGATTACATCTGTAATGATTGGGGTTGTTTCCAATTAGAGGCAAATGAGCATTTTTCTGTGCTGTCCAAGAGGATATGATACAAGAGTGATTATGAAGGACAATCTGGCAATACTATTCCTGTCATGGTTCGGATACAGTCGTGAATATCATGCCATGGCCAACAAGTCTTAGACGAGTTAGAGGTGTTCGTGTGCAGCAGGGATGGGCCCAAGTACCAGATGTGGTGGAATTTATAAGCATTTTTTTTTAAATTACACATATTGAGCTCTTGGCATAGCTTTCCTATATTTTGGACCATATCTCTATCTCTAAGGTATTCCCATGTCTTCCTCCCATCTTATTTAACAAATATACTTATGGGTCAGGCCGTCAACAACTAATAAGTGGAAGAATGTTGATATTAGCCATGGTGGGTTAGGGTGTGAGTTTACAAAGCAATTATCATCATCATTCATTATCATCATTTATATATATATATATATATATATATATATATATATATATATATATATATATATATAATATATATATATATATATTATATATAATATATATATATATATATATATATATATATATATATAATATATATATATATATTATATATAATATATATATATATATATATATATATATATATATATATATATATATATATATATATATATATATATATATATAGCGCCACTAATTCTGCAGCGCAGTACAAAGAACTCACTCACATCAGTCCTTGTCCCAATGGAGCTTACAGTCTAAATTCCCTAACACACACACACACACACACACACACACACACAAACAAACACAGACTAGGGTCAATTTGTTAGCAGCCAATTAACCTACCAGTATGTTTTTTTTTGGAGTGTGGGAGGAAACCGGAGCACCCGGAGGAAACCTACGCAAACACGGGGAGAACATACAAACTCCACAAAGATAAGGCCATGGTCGGGAATCAAATTGATGACCCCAGTGCTGTGAGGCAGAAGTGTTAACCACTGAGCCACCGTGCTACCCACAATTCCAAGGTGCTCAGTTGTGAGAGAGCTCCCAGTGCTGGGATGGAGATGTATAGATGTCTAATCTGAAGATACTGGAATAAGCGATTAGGGATTAAAGAAAACTTTCCTGAATTTCTTTGAATTCTGAACACAATTGCAAGAAGGTGATGTCAGCTCGGGTCTTTATATTGTGGCTAGTCCATAGTTTAAAGGGTTTATGGTCTCCTCTGAGAGAGAAACCTGTAATATCCCATAGTAGTGTCATTATAAAGTAATTATGTATCAGGTAAAATATCTGTGTGCTGTAATACTTGATGTTTACCAATAAAGTGTCATCAGTTGGAATTTGAGCCTTGGGGTGGCCTCTCTTTGATGGATCCCAAGTATAGGGAGAGAGCATGTCCAATAAGTATGATTCAATGTCTACCCATACCCTGGTGTGGCTGTTGAAATTAAATAGGACTCATTGTGTTGTGCATTGCAATACAGTATGTTTGCATCTTAGGAAGGCCCAATCCACCTTCCGTCTATAGATCAGTGTTTCTCAACTCCAGTCCTCAGGACCCACTAACAGTGCAGGATTGCCAGGTGACCAGTGCAATTATTATACCACCTGCTACACTGTGTCAGTGCGTAATGAATACACCTGTGCTCCAGCAAGGAGATATGGAAAACATGTACTGCTAGGAGATCCTGAGGACTGGAGTTGAGAAACACTGATATAGAGTATTCTGGAGGGTAAATGTATCAAACTTAGAGTATTCTGGCGCGTATGAAAAACCAGATCAGATTCTACCAATCATTTACTTAATACATTCTACAAAATGATAGCTTGGCTGCTTTCATATCTGCCGGAAAACTCAACTTGATACAGTTAGTCCTGGGTCTCTTGTCTGACAAGACAAATCTTGCAACATTTAATGGTATTTTTACCGTCAGGATTGTGTGCCATATATTCAAGCCACCCTTGTTCAAAATTCCTTAAGATTGAGATGGACAGACAGTAAATGGGAGGGGGGAGCTGGATTTTTTTCTGCGTGTTTTGAACCAATATGCATTTTTTTTCTAGTGTGACACCTAAGCAAAATGCATATTTGTTGTGCACTAAAGGCTGGGTGGGGACTTTCTTTTTAAATACATTTTGTTATTTTAAAATAAAAATATTTTCATTTGTTTATTTGTTATTTATTGTTTTCCACAGTTGTACAATAGGAACCTCAGCAGTGTTAGATCACTTCTTATAGTAATACAGTATAATTACAGCATTAGATCACTATTTACATAGATCTATTGTTACTGAGGCACAAGAAAGTTCTCAATTGCATCGCTCCGATCCTAATCAAGCCATCCCCTCAAGGCAGTCCTTATCGATTATATTTGTATTATCCAACATAGACCAATTAGAATTTTTTGGGATAGTATCAACATTAACTATTCCTGTAATATTATTTATTACATCTACATCAATTTCCTACATTTTAGTTAGTTATACTGTGTCTGAAATGGTGATAGTAAATTCTAAACATATTTATATAGTTATAAAAGTTATCAGAGTCTCCCTCTGTAGAGGGCAGCCTTGTTTCAAGCTATGAGATGTAACCTTTTATTTTCTGAAAATGATATTGTGTCATACTCAAAACTATCTGGAGCATATTAAAATCAGAGATTGCATGTGTGGAACAGTGTGAGAGAAACAAGCTAGATTTTGCGAGCTGCAAATAATATTTATGCCTTCAGCCTTAAACAACCAATTATGTGTGCATCCTCTTGCCCGATCAACGTTTTATCTTCATGTCGAGGTAACATTTCCTTTTCCAAGAGAGTTAATAAAACAGATTTAAAATGACATTAAAAGGCTTAATCATCTATCGATACTGAAAGGGCCTGACTCTTTTCAGTAACAAATGCAAAGCGAATGTAATGTGTGTTTTTATTTTTAAATACCCGTACATCAGGTATACACACGTCCATATTCAACAAGGAGCGGATGTGAAGATACATCTGTCGTGGAATACAGGTCTGTGACCGCTCTGCTCTAACAGAAAATACACTGCAGGATACGTCCAATACATAAGTGGAATATAAAGTGACAAAACGCACAGAAACAAAAAACATGTTCAATTAATGTCACCTGTTAATAATATAGTCATTAATGACAAAACATTAAAAAGTAAGTTTTGTTTTTTCTTCCTTTAAATACATATATTAGGACGTTTTTTCATGTTTACTGTACATATAATATATTTTTACAGTAGCTCCTGATACAAACACATGTTCTAGCTGTATACACAGCAGTTATCACTAGTAATCAGCACTTACACCTGACCTGTAGCTGGTGCAAGTGACACGACTGAAAATCACGTGCCTTAGAGACACCCAAAGCTTGAATCGGATGCTGCTGTGTGCGCTCCAGCTGACTGTGCATTTTCCACGTGCATACGCTCAGTCTCCTTGTCATTCTGCCACTTAAATCGAAGATTAATTGGACATTTCTGCGATCTCCGGATCTTGGCATGCGCAGAGTAATTTTGCGCAAAATACGCAACATAATGCCATTTACGCTCCCTAATGAATCAGGCCCACAATGTTTTTTTCTTTGATATTTTATACTTATAGTGTTGCATATAGGTAAGATAGAACTTATTTCTTGATAATTAAGTTGGAAACGAGTGCTGAAAGGACTGATGTAAAGTAGTATTTGTTAGTAACTACATAAAAACATTATTAATGTAAGTATGCACTAATATTGAATAGGATTGCTGTGTTTCTTTCTTAAAAGATTAGAAGTAATAATGTACATAGTTAACGGACAAATAAAATGGTTGTCTTCTAAAGTTTGTCTGTCAGTGATTTGCATAGTCCCAGCTATATACTTAAAGCCGCGCCCCCACCTATGAAAATATCTTACAAATCTGTCACCTATCCTTAATCGGAGCCCTAGTTCTCCGCCAATGCTGTAATATAGAACTGGAAAATTAATTACGCTAACCATCTTCAAATGGCGGTAGAGAAGGGGTTAGCGGAGAACCAAGCACAATCCTCAATCGCTTAATTGCAGCTTGCGATTGGCCCTCCAGCTCACACCGCTGCCCTCTCTATCATCAGGGACTGTGAAAGATACAGAGGGAAAATGGCTATATGAGCACAACGAGCGGCTCCAGCTAGGGCGTAGGCACATTAGCAAAATATTTATAAGGTGGTAGTGCAGTATTACAGGTTATCTGAAGCCCCAAAATATTTTTGCCACTGGAAGTCAGTACTTTGTTATGTATCGCTGTGAAATATGAAACACTTGTCTGATGTGAAGAGAAGAGTGTGCTCTAATCCTGGTTTTCAGATTAACTTGTTGCCCTAGAATGGAGGTGTACAGACACATTTGGGTGTGTGGTATTGAAGCACTTAAATAAGGCTGTGTGCTGCATGGGGCATTTTGTGGCTCAGATGAGGCCCCCTCCATCCGCAGTGTTTATGTCTTACTCCTTTAGTTCGCCTTTTACGTCATTTCGTCGGTGTCACCTTGTTTGGATAGTATATACATGCTATTGTTTTATTGTTTTTTCGTTTTCTATTTTTGCACATTTAAATTTCATTTCATTTGATTGTTACATATTTATTGATTGGAAATTAAATGTATAAGAAATATAAGTAGATCTGTAAATAATTAAACTGAATGGTATTTTAAATGTATTGTATATACAAGCAGTATTATAATTAGCGACAAACTTGAAGGAAAATTAGCCTGGGTAAAAACCAGATTTTATTAATCTATAGGCAGCTTTCACTGATAGACTTTCCAGAGAGAGAAGTTAGAGAAGTCTTGTGGGTATTTGCAATGTCACTATGTACACATGTGAGAATTTATTCTGTTAAAAGAAGGGGGCTAGAGACATAGTGGTCACCTCAACCAAGTAGTAGTCACAAATATATATATCACACATTTTCAGAATGAAATAAGAAAGGATATTATTTCATAATAGGTTTGTAGCATACTATCCCAATGTTTCACTTCTGTTTTATTTAGGACCACAAAGCATGATCATGCATCGTGTCACATCAGTACGTTGAGTTTTCCTCAGAAGCTGTGAATTGTATCATTTTAGTTATTAGCTCCCTGGATCAGCCATTAGAGGACCTGTTTATAGAAGTATCACAATTGTGAAGCGCATGACCAGTGATCCACAACAACCAATCAGCCATTGGCTTTGATCGATCAGTAAATCTCTGATTGGTTACTGCTCATTTAGAGCTTACCATCTAATTCCCATACAACAAACCCATGAACTGGAATAACAAGGGTCAATTTAGTGAACTGACAACTAATTTACTAGTTTGACTATGGACCTCTTTTTTTAACCAAAATAATAAAAATATTTCTAACTACATATGTTGATCCCCCTCCCTTGCAATAAACGTATTAGTATGTGATATTGACTAAATATCCCTATGTGTATAAAAATAGACTAGATTAAAAATTAGTTCACTTATCTGTGGTGAGAATCCTCCTAAGTGCGGTAATAACGGCCGTGATGGATGAGATTGAAGTAGTTTCCATATATACAAATAATAAAGACTATCCGCATTGAGAAAATAGGAGATGGAAATGTATGGAACATGTTATTCGTTAGTGAAATATGAGAGTCTAAGAAAGCATACCACATATAGTATCAATCTAATAACCTTCCATGCACTTAACCACTAAAGCAGAGCTCAGTAATATACGATGGAATATATGAGACTGAGCTTATATCACACAGGAAAATTGTACAGCCTTAATGCTCATCCCCTTCTATACCTTGTTAAATTGCATTTTCCTTGTATCACGCCATCTCTGAAATTATGCGCAAGATGCTGTCTGCTATCCAATCGTCCTGGGATTTAGAAGATGTTTTGAGTTAATGCAAGTTGTACCTAATTATAATTTGGGAATTAATTCATAAGCATGAAATTAATTCTTAGTGTTGTCGGTAATATGCAATGTACACTGGTATGCTAAATGGGGTTACAAGGAAATTTTCTTCTTCAAATATACTTATTAAAATCCTATTTTAAAGTTACATACACAGGAGAGTCAGTTCAGAATCAGAAAACCATGACAATGTACAAAGGCAGAATTCTATTGCCTTAATTGTTTAGGTTGGGGACACGCTACGTATTGCATTCATGTAAATTAAGCCAAAGGAACACTGTGAGTCAGTTTGACTGAACATCAACGGTGTTTGGTGATGCTGACAATATGACAAAAGATAGGCACTGAGACACTGAAAACACTGTTTACAGAGGTAAAAGACTTATTGATGGAGCTGTGTCAGTGTTCCTGTCTGTCAACGTGAAGAATATGTGACACATGTCTGACATTTATAGTAAAGGCAAATAACAAGCATTATTCTAGAAAAAAAGATTTGGGAGGAAAATTGAAGCTTTTAAAATGTAAAATATAATTTATTTATAGGCAGGTTTAAATATTCTGTTTAAAGAACGACTAAACCCAAAAGCTGCAATTTTCTGATATGACCCATGGAGGTAAAAGATGCTGTTCAGTGTTACTCTGACATTCCACTGTAACTCTGTTCTAAAGTAAAGTATTAGCTCCGCCTCCATTACAGTCAGCTGACGCTGCTCCTACATCTTTTAATCGGTGTCTTGATGGGTCCTGGTACAGGTCAAATGGGTAAAATGCAATCATGTGTGCTAAGGTGACATACTTGACCCTGCCCCTATCTGTGACTCCACCAATCCATTCAATGTATTTCTACAAAGCAACTCTGCAAAACTGTTACTCAGACTCTGCCTGCTCAACTATAGAACTCTCCTAAAACAGCAGGCTGCTTCCGGGAGTAAAAGAGAACATGGTGGAGAGGCTTTCCTTGCTGTTTTAAAGATTTTACATTCTAATTTGCACTAAAGTTTTGTTAAATATGTAATACAAATGTATAGCCATAAATCATTCTGCACAGTGAACCATATTTATGCAGAAAAATTCTGAATATTTTTACATAAAGTCCCCTCTCTGCCTCACTAGAAGTGCAGACCACAGAATCCCCACTATCTGCAGTTCATCATCCTACACAAGCACCCTGTTGTCTCTGTTTTATTGGGAGAAGCAGTTAAAGTATTTTTTTCCTTTTAATGGGTCTGAGGCCTTGAGTTGGGCCTCTGTGGGTTTGCTTGTTGGAGGGAGAGTTTTCTCCTCCGGTGGTAAAAATACAAACTGCAAAACGTGTGCAAGGAAAAAAATTAGGATTAGTCATAAAAAAACACTTTTATTAGAATCTTGCTTTAAATCTGGCACTTGAGATAAAAGAAGTGATCATAAGGTACCAACAAGTGCAACAGTTTCTCCTTGCAGTGTGATAATGTATAATGGTATCACACAATTGCCACCAAATTTGTAGCAAAACAATAAGATCTAATCCAAAAGATCATTTAGGAATAGGATAGATTATGTTTTATTATGTTGATCGCCCATTACTCAAAAATAATTTTGTTGCTTTGTGTGCAGGAAAATTGAAAGATTATAATGAAGCTATCTCTATTCTGTGTTCTCAGATTCCTATGTACAGTGTATCATAGATAGGGCATTACCTGTGCACATATTTTCAATGATAACATTGATAATAAATTAGGTCGTTTAACTAGATTTACTAAAGGGCGGTTAAAGTTTTGTTAAACCTATTTCGTGGGTGGTATTTGTTGCTGTTTTAAACCCACATAAAAGTATTATAAACCAAACCGCCCCCCAAAAATAAATCAAAGAAAATCACTGTTTTATAAAGCACCACTTAAAAAATTGCCAATACGATTTTTAACATAATAATAAAATAAAATAATACAAAAGGGGCACATTAATTTAATTAATAATACAGTGGGTTTATAGTAATTAATGTGATTGGGGACAATTATGAAGCATTGTGGATTATTCAGAAAATATATGAGAAAAATTGTAATAAAAATATAACAACAGTTTCATAGTTTGTAAAAGAAAAATAATTTTGACAACTACAACTTATAAGGTGTCTCTGGTCCTCTTGTCGGAGTCTACTAACATCTAAGTGGAATAATTTAATTAGTGGAAGATTTAACTGGGTATTTATACTTTTTATCATTTGAGACAATCATTTTTTTTAAAACTGTTTCTTCAACTGGTTTTCTGGAATTTAGAAAATGTGATGAACATTCTTGAATCGTAGAATGATTAAAAATGTGAGTTAAATTTGAGCTCTGTGAACAGATTCGCACATGACTGAGCTCACACATAGTCCTACCGACTCCAACATATTCATGCTTAAATAGATACATCTTAACACTTCTCTAAACGTGCAAACTTCAAACACAGCAATGTATGGTGTTTTGAAATAATTTTTTTAATAAATGCTTTACTAATACTGTCTTTTAACATTTTTTAACACAAAGAGCGAAGGTGAACACAAACTTCTGTTGCAAACAGTGAATGCAGATCATACATTTTTGAACACGAATCTCAAATGTTAACAGCAAACTGAACCGTAAATTTCGAAATGCAAATTCAAATTGGTTTATATGGAAGATTATACTGTTGTTGCAGCTGTTAAAATGAAGTAGTCAAAGGATCTGATATTTCTGAAATAGAGTCAGTTTATTAAGTTACATGATCATGGGCCATCCGACTAAGCGGATCAGAATGGTAACAATAATACATGTGTCCATATGTTTTAAGCAATAATCTTGGCACCCTTACACAGAGTGGCATTTAGCTTGCCATTACGCTGATTGGATAACTATTATTTACCTGCACCTCTACTCAAAGACTGTGACTCCTGAACCACAATGCGTTAAAATATGAGGCCTTGCCTCGGAGGTTTGGAAACACTAATTCTCTTATCATTGTTTTTCTAAATAAGCAGAAAGGCACAACAGTACAGCCTTGTACTGAAGATGAAAAGATTATGGACAGCGCGGTGGCTAAGTGGTTAGCACTTCTGCCTTACAGCACAGGGGTCATGAGTTCAATTCCCGACCATGGTAATTGTAATGAAATTTTTACAGCGTACATTTCATGAAGCATGATAGTCAAATAAATTTTAATTTCTTGCTAAACTTAATTTCATTAAAGAGCATATCATTACACCATTTTGTAAGCCAGACTGAATATTTAAACAATGCTACATTACCTGGAACTTCTTCAAGAACCTCAAACCGGTGAAATTCAATAGAATTAACCCGGTCAAAATGTTTAAGCATCTCTATTCCCCATAATCGTCATCATCATTTATTTATATAGCACCACTAATTCTGCAGCTCTGTACAGAGAACTCACTCACATCAGTCCCTGCCCCATTGGAGCTTACAGTCTAAATTGCCTAACAAAAACAAACCTATACACACAGACTAGGGTCAATTTATTAGCAGCCAATTAACCTACTAGTATGTTTTTGGAGTGTGGGAGGAAACTGTAGCACCAGGAGGAAGCACCGGCAGACACTGGGAAAACATACAAACTCCTCACAGATAAGACCATGGTTGGGAATTGAACTCATGACCCCTGTGCTGTAAGGCAGAAGTGCTAACCAGTTAGCCACCACGCTGTCCATAATCTTTTTATCTTCTCCTAGAGATCTCTAGTCAGTCTAAGGCTGGTACACACTATACAACATTTTTCCCGGGGCCATATCCCTAACGGTTTTACCACCGATTAAAAGAAAACAAAAAAAAAGGCTTGATCAGCAGCCAATTTGTGTGTGTGTACACACTAAAAAGGTTTTACAAGATTCACCTTCAGATCTGTGCTCTTCACCTCTCATAACCATCGGCTGAAAAGACCTGCCTACGCTGCTTGTCGTGAGTGCTTACACGCCGCAGAATTGGAGCCACATTGTTCCATTGTTGAACGAAAATTTTAGTCCGGATTAAAAATCAAATGAGACGATATGATGAGCTTGGGAAGGAAAATCGTTTAATGTTGGAGCGTATACATGAATGTGATATCAGGCTGAAAACTCTGCAGTGTGTACCCTGCCTTTTTCAGGTGTTATAAGCATCCCACAATGCAGTATTTATGAGCGTGACCTAATGGAAATAGGTATTGTGTCATTCAGGTAGTAACAGAAAGGTACAGAGCTGCTAAAAAGGTGACAGCTACAACTGGCTGAGTTTCCCTCCCAGACAGAGGGATAAAATAAAATTATGTCCATAATGTGCATTCCCTTGTGATAGATGCAATTAAGCAAAGTAGATTGTGAGGCTTGTTTTTTTGCATAACTAAATCAAAACTGTCTTGATGGTGAAGAGCCTTGAGATTATTTTTGTCTTGCAGGAAGAAAGAACAGCTTTTTATCCAGAATGTTGCAAGGGATATTTACCCTGAAAGACAAATGTCAAACACAGATCATGCTGGTTAATGAATCCTCCTATAGAAATGTGGGCACTTCTCTTATTTTTGCTATTATGTGCCTGCTGCCAACTGATCGGAGAGCAGTCAGCTGTGGAGGAGTGGGAGGGAGAGAGCCAGGGATGGGGTCTGCTAGCAGAACAGGAGAAAAGGAGAGATCATGGAGGGGTCACATAGAAAGAGCATATAAACTAGATAGATAGATAAATAAATAGATAAATATCTTATGACACGAGCACACTTCTCTTGATGCAGACGCTAATGGTTTCTTGTTTAATTTGCTCTATTGTCAGAATGGCAAAGTAGTTGACAACATGTAAGTTTCACACACTTTCTGGTGACCCTAACATTAACTTAACAGAGACTAGCTCTCTAGACACCGGTCGACTTACCCAGCATTGGTCACTCTGAACAATGAAACAGGTTTTTATACTTGATACTCCACCCACAGCCCTAGCTTAATGGGCAGGTGGCATTCCCACCTTCCCTTTAAAAAGGAGTTCTCATCAGCTGCTCTGCTTTGATTGCTCTGAACCCAATTGTAAAGAACTATAGAATCTGCTGGCGCTATATAAATAAATCATGATGATTACAGACACACCCTGTTAGCCTGCTGCATCTTTGGGGAGAAATACACTTTAAAACCGATGCAAGGACCCAGCGCCCGTATAATGTATTATTACTAAGGATTATTCATTGTAGAATCGCTGGGTCTTTGCATTGCCCCTTTTACACCAGCATTGTAACTTTCTCCATTTTAAGTGTCGACAATCACAGTTCTGGCTTGTTCTCCTGTCTGCTTTATAGCAACCTTGTCGTAAATGTTGTCTGTAACTATTTCAGTCTCTATTTTGTACCTGTCGGAATTAGAAGAATCAGCATGTTACTGTCGCTCCAAGTTTTGTTGCAAATTTTGTATTCGCCATTTAGTACCCCACCTCTAGAGATAGTATTATGAGTAATGCTGAGTAATAAACAGCATGATTTTGGGGGCAACATTACGGGATTATTTTTCTTGCCATCACTGGACTCTCAGAGCTATCATTAGGCACCACTGAGGATAACATAGTACTGCTAGTGTAAGTCATGCTGGCCATTGCTGGGAATAATATTATGGATACTGCTACATAATTTGTGGCATGTTTTTGATTTAGGAAAGATTAGAGTCGGTGTGGTTTACGTGCCATCGCTACTTCTCGGTCTCAATCCGACCCAGGCGTAGACTCTATTTATATCAATTGCACTTTATTCTTTTTCCTGGTGATTTTACAATGAGACATAATACTGTAGGGAAAAAATTATATTAATATAGAAATGAAACTCCAGGAAAGGAACAATTTGTGATATTGGACAACATTGCAATATTGAATGTTGGACTATTTTCACAGATTTTATTTTGCAAATGGTTCAAACAAAAAGTCACTCAAAGAGACATTGTAATGGGGTAGAGAGTTATTTCTAAGTAATATGATAACTATGCTCAATTTGATATACCAAACAATTTTTTAATGGTATTTTCTCAAAAGAAAGATTTGGGGGTAAATGTATGAACATGCGGGTTCTTCAACACCCGCGTGTTCAGCGTGTTGGGCGATTAAATTTCAAGCGGCGCTGCATTGTAAAGGGAAGTTTCCCTTTACAATGCAGCGCCGCTTGAAATTTAATCACCGAACACGCTGAACACGCGGGTGTTGAAGAACCCGCATGTTCATACATTTACCCCTTGATCTAAAACAGCACTTTGAAAAAAGTTGAATTTCGAATTCATTTTTTTAGTGCAGTGTCTGCAAATTTGTTCACCATCTCCAAATCATTGACATTTGTAATTTTAGCCAAGTGAATCCTCTCATCTACAGGTGTGGTGATTCTCAAGGTGGTGGAATTCTTAACTTACTTCAAAGAAATTATATTTGCAGCTAAACTGACCTAATTGTTTTGTCTTATATGGGATGGGAAATGGGAATGGTCTGTTTTTCTTCTCTGTGTGAGGTTAAATTGGTAATTATCCGTGAGTTTCATTTGCCTTGCTCTGGATCAACACATTTCAAAGTGGGAAGATAATGAACTTAATGGACTTCTTGAACCTACAATGAAACAATGAAAACAACAGTAGGTTTATCAATATTTTATGCATGTCTGTATTACTAGAGATTGTAGATATTATGTTGTTTATATTATTTTAATAATTGCAAAATTTTTTAGTGTTAACTTATGATCCCTTTTGAATGCACTGTTCTTATTATTAGTTTTGCAATTTAATTATTAATAAAAAAAATTATGTATTAACAAAAATTAGCTCCCTTAAAGGCTGCGTCATTAAAGAAAGTAAGGCAAAAAAAGGAGTAAATATTCTCCGGGACAAACCATGTTACAAAGCAAGGGGTGCAAATTAGTTTATTATTTTGCACACAAGTTCAATACTGGCTGTTTTTTTATGTTGCACATATATACTTGATAGCTCTATGTTTTTACACTGAACTTTAAAGTTTGATCTAGGACATGCCCTACCCCAACTATAAATTTGTCCCCACATTTTATATTTACCTCCCCCCTCCAATACAACATGGTTTTGCCCAGGTACAGAGCTACTCCTTTTTTATGTTTTGCTCTCCTTTATGACTCAGAACCTTCATTTTTATCTTTTTTACTATTGAGTTGCAGATCTTGTTTGCTTGTGTCTTGTCACATGCAGGGAAGAGAAATGACTGGGACAAATCTTCACATCCCCTAAGTTGTAGCAGAGTCGCTGTTTATCATTGGGTACTCACTAGAATATCACTCCTTATTTAGTTCTTGCGGTTTTTCATTTGAGAGTTCATCTGTGCAAGTCTATCAAGAAATCCTTCATAAAGAAGGAGGTGTTAGTCAGAGTCAGTTTGGCACATGATTACTAGCTTATAGCTTGTCCTTGACTGTACCCCAGTGCAACCAAGCCTTTCGTCTTGTACAATAGCTTCCTCTATTGACTGCTATTAGTATTCATCATCATCACCATTTATTTATATAGCGCCACTAATTCCGTAGCGCTGTACAGAGAACTCATTCACATCAGTCCCTGCCCCATTGGAGCTTACAGTCTAAATTTCCTAACACACAGACAGACAGAGAGAGAGAGACTAGGGTCAATTTGATAGCAGCCAAGTATTGGTCCTAAACTTCTGCACAAAGAATTGTTTATGCCTCTAATTTATATTCTGAGGTTATCTCATAAGTTGTTTGCATATCCTATATATTTACACCATTTCTGCCTATACATACTTAATAATTATACTGCAGTGTCTATCTCCCATATTCAGCACGCAGAGTGACTTGTAGCATAAGTCTTGAAATATCAATAACATCACACATACTTAAGCAGTTGACAGCTTTAATGATCTGAGGAAGCTGTACAGAAATATGCTACATATTATTTTATCAAGAACCTTAACTGTCAGAGAGAGACATGGGGGAAACGTGTTATCAGCTAAAAATGTTCAAGGGACTAAAATTATTAAGTCTATTCACACAAACTAAATTACATGTTAAAAAGTTTGAAAGGCTTTGGCTTTTCAAACTCCAAAACTGGGTTCCGTAGAATTACACCGTCAGAGCCTGATTTAGACCGCATGTGGCCCTAAGCAAGTAGGGTACTAAAAGCTGATTAAATTAATCCGGGCCCCTCAGTGCCCAGTTGGGCCCTAGGCAAGAGCCTTAGTTGCATAATGGATGATGAGTAGAGATAGACATATCAAACATTGTAGTAGGTTAAAAATTAAACAGCCAGGTTGCTTTATGTCTTTGGAAAATGGAGAGATAGAAAGAATAATTTAAAAAGTTTAATTGTTTCCAATATTCATTCAACTAGAGCTGAGGTTCTTAATGAGTAATTATTGGAAGGGTTTGAAAAATTATCAGTTCTTACATGTCTCAGAATTCCACAGTCAACTTGTTTTGTTTTAGAAGTTGACCACCACCTGCAATGTCTGTACCTTGAGAAAGGTGAACGTGTTTAGGTGTATACATAGCGTACCAGCAGAAGTGCATTAAACAACATATTAACAAATCGCCTTTGGTTTGACTCGCAGGACTATTCTTGATATTTGGACAATAGTTTTAAACTTTGCAAAACAATTTGCCAATCTTTTATTTGATTAAAGACAAAAATATATTTTTTAAAAAAATGTTTTAAAGCTATAAAAGGTTGCTTTATGCAAAAGTGTGTTCAATTGTTGGGATTTTTAACTTTTGTTGATAAAAAATATTTTCTTCATAAAGAACAATTTTAAATAATTCTGAATTTTTTTTCCAGGTCGCTGTTTAGTCGGCTGCATTCTCCCAGGGTTATAGAAACGTACATTTTGCTAAAATGTTTTGTTCATCATGATATGCTAGTGCAGGTAAAATGTTCTGTGTAACATTAGAAGTAATTGAATATTTGACTCATAATTATTTATAATGGTTGGTTATAGTTCTCCTAGTACTTTTGGCAGTCTTTTGTAATAATTTGCTGTACTGTATATTCAGGGGCTTAGCGTGGTAATACATTATCTCCATAGCATACACTGTTTGTCCTACTTGCATTCATGTTGATCGATGATATGTGATGTCAGGTCTTTCATAGATATCAATTGTTCCTATTTTCAGATGCATTTTAATTATGTACATATCTGTATAACTGACTGCGCTGCAAAAGATCTCAGACCATTAAATGGTGCCCGTATGCATGTATGTATGTATGTATGTATGTACCCTTAAACATTACAATAGTTCTATATTTGCTACTACCTTAATTACTATGTATTGTTGCTTTCTGTAAATCTACATGTGTTCCAGAACGTCACCACTTTCTATCTGTCTTGTGGATGTAAAACAAGGTTTCAGAGTCACAAAATAACTCTGGAACTTTAACACTATCAGCTATCTACTATATAAAAGCCTAGTGGCGTGTGTCTGTGTGTGGGAAAAAAAAAAAACAAGCTGCAGCGCCACCTGCTGGGCGAAGTTATACACTGACCTACTAAATTCTTAGTATGTGTGGAAAAAAAACCTCAGAAAGGGCTAAAATTTGGTATACTAAGATGTTTTTAATTTGTTAATTTAATTTTTTAATTGTTAAAAGTGTTTATAAAGATTTAAAAAATATATATATATATTTCTTGAAGGAGAAGTGACAGTTGGGAGTGGTTGGTGGTTGCCGGGGGTGACAGTGGGGAGTGGTTGGTGGTTGCCGGGGGTGACAGAGCGAGAGGAGTGTGATACTCAGGACCGCTGAGAGAGATCCCTGTGTCTGGATAGACATCTGGATAGATGTGGCGATAAAGATGAAGGATGAGGTGATGGAGAAAAATGATGAGGTGGTGACATGTGGACAAAACCACGTTAAAAAAGAGCGCTTACGTCGGGAAGTAACGCTCTTCCCCTGAGGAGGCCTGGCCTAGCCCCAAATGCATGACAAGAACCTTTTTAACACCTTAAGTAGCTTGATTTGACTAGAATGCATGAGTATCATGCACGGGTTAACTTGTGTATAATATGAATGAAACAAGTGTATCAAACTGCCGCTACTGTTCAATAGCTGTCAATGGCGAAGCCAAGTGCATTCCATGTGTATGAGATGGCTGTGGATACAAACACATGGCCAAAGGTATAATTCTATAGCCAGCCCAGGTAACTGCTGTGGCACCAAGCCGCCTAGGGTACAATGGACTCAGAATAAATACCTTGCCCTCTCTGAATGCTGCTTACTAATTTATTCAAGAGGCAGTCAAATTCCAAAACTTCCAAAGTTGTATCTAAAGCATGAATGTAGCACGTGGCTTCTTCTTTCAAACCAATGAAAAGCGTAATTACAATGATTTCCGGCACCTTTTTTTCCAAGTTTTAAAAATAACTTTTATACATTTGATGTTTGGTCCATGTGGACATGAATCATCCTGTTGAGCGAAGCAGGTCGGACCACATGGACCAAACATCAAATGTATAAAAGTTATTTTTAAAACTTGGAAAATCCGTTGAAAAAAAGGTGCCGGAACTCAGTTCCGATGAGTTCTATGACAAATAAAGCATTGCCTGTACTTGTCAATTTCAGTAATTCCTTTGTTCCACCTTTACGTCCACAATATGAAGCATGCAAATACGTCCACACATGCAAACTGATACTTAACCTCATGACAATATATGATAAGGACCAGGGCTGCCATCAGAAATTGTTAGGTCCTGTACTAATAAAACAAGCAAGGTTCCTACTACTCCCCGACGAAAATGACACCCACAAAACTTCTTCCACAAGCCCCTCCCTTGTGCCAACATTCTACCATATGATTTACACAAAGCTTGTGATTGCCACACCAGAATCAGGACAGTTGACAGACTGTTCTACTCTCTCCTACCTGTTCTTGTCACTTTCACCACCTGTGGCTGCTGGTGTCTTTAGCTTAGTTGCTGCTTGGATCCAGGTGTGTTTGGACCAATTCAGAAAGAGGATAGGTACACAAGATGTGGACAGTCTAGCAATGAGTGAACCCTCTAGGAATCCCTCATCCAGCCAGCCCTGACATTAAATCTATAGCACCCACGTTTAATAATTAGGTTCCTCGTCCCCTGCAACCAACCGGACATAAAATTAATCGCATTCACATTTAAAAAATAGACCTAATACCTTCAATCAGTGCTAACATTAAATGAAAAGTAGTCAGCGCTAACAAATAGACCTATTCCTCCAACACTCACTGCCATTACATTTTATAGTATTCACATTTAATAACTACACCCCCTCCCACCTGACATAAAATATTTAGGATTTACATTTAATAAATAGAGCTACAACTTCAAATAGCCCAATAACAAATGAATGACATTAAATATGCATATTCTGCCCTGTAAATCCCCAAATTAATAGCATACACATTTAATAAATAAACCTTTTTCACTCCATACAGCCCCATCATTAAATAATTAACATTCACATTTGATAAATAGTCCTCCTCCCCAAAGGTTCAATTAACAGCCGAAAAACTACCCCATCAGTTTATTAAATTGTCCCATCACCCCACTTTAAGGGAGCAGGAACTACCATGACCCCTCTATCACATTTAATAGCTCAGACTTCAAATAAATTGTAAGCATACTTGTGTCACATTAGGGGTGTGACAATGTCATAATTCCATGGGTCATGTTTAATGCTTCTATAGAGTTTGGCCAACCCAACTCTCCTCCCCTTGCCTCAAAACACAGTGGAATTGCCACCTGCCACTGGTGCTTGCAGAAACCATTCCCCAAGGTGGGCAAGAACAGTGCTTCCAAATTTGCAAGAGTTGGGACACTCTACGGGATAGCATGAAAGTTCCCTACCATAGAGGTAGCTCTGCCGAAATCAGTACAGGTGGGAGGTATGGACACACAATATAACATCTGCAGTATTTGCTCAAAATGCCCGCACCAATAAGTAATTAAAAAATTGCTCTTCGGGTGTAAGCTTGGTGTATTAAAAAATGGTTCTATTCTGTGCTGCTATTTCAGAAGTGCCCATTCGCTATTTTTAGCATTCCACATTTAGAAGAGAAAAAAAAAAAAGTTTAGCAGACAAGAAAAAAAGCCGAAACTTTTTTAAAAATGATTTGATCAGAGGTGTTATTAGAAAAACCTACAGTTCACATCCGGATATTAAGATATTTTTTTTCCCTTCTGGATGTAGGAAAATAAGTTATGTTGATTGCTAAAGGAAGAGAATGTTGTCTCGGAGGTACTATGTAATTCAGTATTACTACTAGTTGCGGGGATGATTTGGTAGGATACAAGACTAGAGGCTGAGAGGTTCTGGCAGTTCAGAAAACAATAATGTGAGTTTGTAACCCAAATGTCCTCTGAAGCATTTGCAGTCTCTTGAACACTCTATAAAGAACAGAGAATTTCCAGTGCCTAATACCCAAAATGTTCTGCCAAGCAAAATTACACAATAAAGAATGTGATTATCTCGTGTAGCCACAGTACATATGATTTGCCTCTACGACCTTTATGCTTTATAGCACTGGATATACGAGTTCACAGAGCACAGAGAAGAAAAAAACAAATTAAAAATGAAAGCTAAATATGCAGCTAATGAGCACTCGATAAAAAATTAAATTATGCTTAATGATTAAAGGAAAGCTTTATATGTCCAAAGGAACTGAACAATAAAATGCTCCAGAGTTAAAACAAAAATAATGCTGACTACCATAAGGAAATTCAGATTGTCTCATCACTTGTGTGCAGTAGATGTTTTTATTAATATTATCAAAACTACTTAAACATTAAAAGCCTTATTGAACCATTATGCTGGAATACTAATTAAGCTGTACAAAAAAAAATCCTGAGTTCCCAAAAGTGGCGTTTTGTAATTTAGAGGGTATTTTCTTATCCCAGCAAAACGTGGAATAAATCTGACTAAGCGAAAGCGATATACTAATTTTGGACTGCAAAGTCTGCTAAATCCTTCTATAATTAAGGTTAGACTGAAGGGTTTTTAATACTTGTGTATGTGTCACGGGGTCTTAGAGTGAGACTTTTTAGCGTAGGTAGACATAATTAGCTAATTAGCTAAGTTGACAAATTATATCAGTGAAACTATGTCATCATTATTTGATTTGGGGTGATTCAGGGTTCTGGAAGACTGAAAATGAAAGATGGAAAGTTGACTCAGATAAAATATAAAAATATGACACCTCAAGACTGTAAATATTACCCTAACACAATGGTTCCCAAACTGTGGGCCTAGGCCCCCTGGGGTGCCTCGGCAATCTCCCAGGGTTGCCTCGGCCAGGGCCAATGGTAAGCAAGGCAGGGGACTACTTGGAATTCATTTTGGCTTAGGGGTGCCTTGAAAAAATTTTGGAGACCCTAAGGGTGCCTTGAACTGAAAAAGTTTGGGATAGACCAAGTGATTGTAATGGTGTAGAACAGCAAGGAAGGTCTTAAAAAAGAGAAAACAAGTTGAATGTATAACCCAAATCTAAGGCCTCAGACAAAAGTCAAATGCACCTAAAATGTTCTTTTATAGGCCCCCTCAGTCTTACTATATATTAATATATTTATTTTTAGACATATTTTCCTACTGTCCCGGAGTATCCAAAAGACTCACATATTTTGCATAGTTCTTCTGTACCAACCGGGAGAGTGGGTCTACCCCTTGGACTCTGCCCACTTACTAGTGAAGTGGGTGGGAAGGGGGCCACCATGACATGATTCACCATAATAGCCAATTTTGGTTAAACCACCACGGTGCAGTAACGCAATCGTGGCACTTGGCCGCATTGGATGGGGCCAAAATTAGACAAATTGCACCTCTACTTGACCTCTTCTCGAGGGAGTTTTTAAACGTTGGCAAGTAGGTTCTTAGACGAAGATAAAGGGAATGTATCTATGGTTTAGACAGATATACCTGTTTGGAAATCATGCCATTTTGTTTTGTCTTCTTGAAGTCTTCAGTAATATTTTGGGATGGAACAGATCTTGATAGAGTGAAAATTACTTTAAAATAGATCTTAAAGGACAAAAAAAGCCCCTTCAAACCACGTTAGGGTGGCCAGTTATTTCTGTATACTGTATGTTAGGCAGCACTGTGGTTTATTGATTAGCACTTCTGCCTCACAGCACTGGGTTCATAAGTTTGATTCCTGGCTATGGCCTTTTCTCTGTGAAGCTTGCATGCTCTCACTGTGTTTGCGTGGGTTTCCTACGGATGCTCCGGTTTCCTCCCACACTACAAAACCATACTAGAAGGTTAATTGGCTGCTAGCAAATTGACCCTAGTCTCTCTCTCTCTCTGTCTGTGTGTATGTATTTTAGGGGATTTAGACTGTAAGCTCCAATGGGGCAGGGACTGATGTGAGTGAGTTCTCTGTACAGCGCTGCAGAATTGTTGTCGTTCTATAAATAGCTGATGATGATGATGTATGTTTCTGGGCTTTTTTGTAATATGCATCAGGAGCTTCCAGCTACTGTGAAACATGAAAAAACATCAAGATTTCAAAGTTCCCAGCTCACATCTCATTGATTCAAACCAAAATAAAATATTCAAAGAAGTATTCGATGAAAACAGAAATATACTGCGCTGAATGCCAAAGCGAAATTTATATTTAACACTTTCACTACACTTCCGACTATTCCAATACAACCCTGCAGAATGGGACATCCGTTTCTAATTAATATTTTTTCCAGATTACTCAGTTTAGAACAAATTCTACCAATTTCTTTGAATTGTTTCACTAAATGTCTGATTCCACCCATCTAACATCATATGCAGGGATTTGTTTCCCCCCACAACAGATAATTAATAAAAACAATATATAGTACAAGATACTGTAGTTATAATGTAGCAGATAGAGCTGGCACAGAGCATTGTGTACCAGATGACCTAGATGAATTTGGAAGGGATGATTCTGTGAACAGACAGATAAAAGCGTTGCGTGGTCTCACTATGGGTCAGCAGGTAGCACAATCCTGTTATAGGTCAGCGGGACTTATTTAACCAAGAAAATTATGACAAGATACATAGAGACACTAAAGGGAAAACACTGTCAACAGCAGAAGGTACTCATATGTATCACAGTCCTCTGAATGTAGTGGGGTGAGAAAGTCAATGTGCAGGGTAAATACTTGCCATGAAGAGCAATTTATGATGAGCTCATTTATAGGACCAACTTGCAGCTAGAATTCAGAGCTGCCTCACCTGGGGCATGAAATCTATCGGATGTCCGGTCTTCATCAATGATCAGTGTGAAACGTCAAGAGGTCACTTACTTAAGGCTCGCATGAACCAAGAGACAGTAGGGAAATACACAGTCAAAGCTAGAGTCAGGTTAAAGTTGAGGGCTGGCAGAAGACGGGATCATCAAGAAAAGTCTTGATCAATAACATATGGTCAGTCAGTAATCACACGGATGGAAGACCGGAGGTCACAATTTGGTAATCGCACCAACAGCTGGCATGTTTTAGAAAAACTAAAACAGGTCACTGCAAAGTCCTGCCTAGTTTCACTTTTGGATGACCCCCTTGATTACAACTTTCTTCTAGAATAGGCTTAGTTCTATATTAAATACAGTGAAGGGAAGCTCATAATTTCATGTTTCACATTTTCTGGTCTGAAATATCTTTATTAAATTTATTAAATTGTGATGTGTCTGCAAAAAATTGTTGTTGGCACAAATGTTCCAGGCAGGTGGAAAAGGTTCCTCATTGGAAGTGTAGGACTATGACCAATTACATGGACCTCCAGAGCACCCAGAAAAAATCAGGTTCTTTTGAAGGAGGAAACAAATATCACAGCTTCTTGATAAACCACAAAATGTGAACTTTCTACCCCTTGAACTTCATTTCAATATCTCACAGCACAAGATCTTGTTTTGTACGTGGACACATCTGTGCTCTGGCTCATGTTTTACTCGGAATGCCCCATCTGCTCAGCTTGCATTCATCATATGGAAACAAGTTGGCACCTTGCTCGGAGCAATAGACAGTGCCCCTACCTATGTGACTGGGTAGAAGAAAGAGCGTATCTGAGATGAGTTCTATCTTATGGAGAGCTACAATTGTGTTGCTGTATAAATATTACCTACATTGCAGATTTATAATTAAATAGAAATTAATATTTAACGAACTTGAAGATATCCATTCACCTACGCACAGAAATTAAGTCATTGTCTTGTTTGAATCAGTACTCAGCCTACTGACTAGTGATATTAATGACATTACAGAGGCTTAAGGCACAAAGTAGGCGGCATGGATGTTAGTTCCTCCCACTAAATGGCTACCTGCAGTGTAACAAGTACATAGTAAATAAAACTAATGACATTATCAGACCCCACTGAAGCTACCAGCTATCTGTAACTGAGAACAATGATGGGTACTTGTGAACCAATTATCACCGAATAAAATTTGCCCTCACACTTACAACACCTACTGTAGATAACTGGATGGTTAGTCCAATACCTAAGCAGCCCCCTTTGCTTAAAGAAACAACATTTTGAAAACATCCAATTCTGTGAAAATTGCCTGAGTAATAAATTATACTGTGTATTGATACATGTATAATGTTTGGGTGGTCTATAGGGCCTCTGTAGAATTGTATAACTAAAAATGTAAAATAAAAAACACACATTTTACAAAACAAATACTATTTAAATAAAATACTACTTCCTTACGACTTGGTTAAAAAAATACTTCGGGAGTCAGATTTTAATTTTTATGGACTTTTGGAAAAAAATATTTAATGAGGTTGTTGGGAGTGAGTTTATTTTCTTCAAGTACACTTCATTTGTTAAAACATTTTGGTGTTTTAGTTATTATTCACTTGTAGACAGTGGTCAAGATGTGCTGGTATACGGTGGCGTGCAATGCATATATATGTATATATATATATATATATATATATATATATATATATATATATATATATATATATACATATACATATATATACACACATACAGTGGTGGAAGTGGGAGCTATACGGGGGTATGTCATACCGCCACTTCTCCTACTGCCCTCAGGGGTGGTAGCCTCTAGGAGACAAAGGGGCCTGCCATTTATGGCCCATCTAACAGAAGTGTTAAGCATCGCTTTGACCACTTGTGAGCTCCTCACCCTATGCTGCTGTTTTACTGGTACACTGGTGATCAGCTCCAGCCGGCTAGCAATATCACTGGTTGCAGAATATATAAAGGGATGGGGTGGTTGGCTGTTTATTTTATTAGACTGTATTTAATGAATTGAGCAGGGATTAGCTTTTTACCCAATAACTCAATGATTCAGTTTCTCCATATAAATAAATAACGTATACTTCTCAACTTTCCTAATTTAGATGCCGCTAATGTATTATTATTATTATTATCATTTATTTATATAGCGCCACTAATTCCGCAGAGCTGTACAGAGAACTCACTCACATCAGTCCTTGCCCCATTTGAGCTTACAGTCTAAATTCCCTTACACACACACACAGCATGAGACACACAGACAGTCACAGACAGACTAGAGTCAAATTGTTAGCAGTCAATTAACCTACCAATATGTTTTTGGTGTGTGGGAGGATACCGAAGCCCTCAGAGGAAACCCACGCAAACACGAGGAGAACATAAGAACTCCACACAGATAAGGCCATGGTCGGGAATTGAACTCATGACCCCAGTGCTGTGAGGCAGAAGTGCTAACCACTTAGCTCATGGACATTTGAGTAAGGGATGGACGAATGCTTCAGAAATTGTTAGTAAATGATGTAATATCTATCTTGCCTTGATGACATTGTCCAGAATATATGACTTATGTTGACTGAAACAGTTTCACATAGTGAGTGCAGTAGAACAATGTAAGATTATTGTTATAATTATTATCCTTTATTTAAAGGGTCCACAAATGGTCCGCAGTGATAACCAGAGGATAAATAGCAAAACAATACATGGTATTACAGAACAATACAGTAAACAAAGAACAATACAACTCTCAACATAGGTAATAATAGCCTAAATGGGCACTGGGGTGCAAGGGGTAAATCCAGCGAAAGCTGAAACCTGTGGCCATCAAAACACATCAGGTGCTGGTATTAAAATACACATCAGTGGTCACCTGCATATTGGTTTAAAGCCAACTGTATCACTGTATATTTAACTTTAAATTTGGGAGGGAATGAGAGAGGCGAGTGACAAGGGAAGAAAGAGAGGGTGCTAGGGTGTGAAATGGGGGGGGGCTAGAGATAGAGATCGCTGAGGCTGGTGGGACAGAGACATGTTCAACTATATGTAATAAATTATAGAGACATAGGCAGGGTCAAGAGCACGTCACGATTAAGTAAGTTGGACTAGTCAGAACTGAATGGTTAAGTTACAGTGAATGAGCCAGACATCCCATGTTTGCTGTGAAGGACATTCCAGAGTCAATGATAACAGTCATCATATATTCCATTTGGTATGTTTGCCGCTGTCGAAGTCAGATAATTGAATATGGTCATTTCAATTAATATCAAACAACTTGATTGTCTTTGTCTGAAATTCTGCGAATAGCACGCTACGGCGTGGAGGAGCGTAATCAACCGCAAAACGTGGAAAACACTTTTGCACGCATTCACACATATACACACATTTACACGGACACATACACTTGTAAATAGTTAATATTAAAGGTAGTTGCAACACATAGTTATTTGTACTGAAATGTAGCAGAGTTTATGGTGAAATATTATAAAGTTATATGCACGTTGGTAAGATCAAAGGTTCAGGTCACAGGAAACATGTCATGTTTTTTTATCATTCCAATCCCCTATTTATCCGCAGACGTCCGGTTCATTCTTTGAAAGGATCACACATTGCGTATGCTAGTTATTGATGATAGGGAATAAATGATTACAATGTTATTGTCTGTGTAATGCTAATAGACCAGTTTGAACCAGTTCTTGACGGGAAAATTAAGTATGCATCCTCTGGAGAGCTAAGCCCACCCCTGGAGGGCATCGTTTGAACTGGCCAATGACCTGCATTACACTACCTTCCTGAAGCCTGAACCTATGGAAGCAAGACACATCATCTGTATTGTTTTCACTGTGTCACTGACTGTATATAAGTGGGGGCTCTGGGACCAGTGTTCAGTCTACTTGACCACAGCCTTCAGACCTGAATTACTGTACACTGGATCCAGAGTGCTTGCTAAATGTAACATCTGTACTTATTTTATTCTGACCTGTTATTCTGCTACTTCTGGCTATTAAATTACATTGTGCTTTGGAACCACATCGCTGGAAGTGGACAATCGTTATTGGATAGCAACTAGGCATGCATAACACTGCACTCTATGGATTACCACTGTGAACGCAGGAGAGGTGGATTCTTGGTGCAGCTGTAACTTCACAGGCCCCCTGATTTGCTCTGAAATGAGCAGATAGAAAGCCTCTTATGACCATGTGAAACCAACACACGCACCCTATGTGCCGCTCAGAAGAGGAATGTGCTCTGCTCTTTTCAGAGCGGTAGCCTCAGGGGGTGATATGGCGGCTCTGGGGGTGAAGGAGGTGCACCTTCTGCCTGGGCCTTGGAAGGTGGGGTGTCTGCTGCCTTACCTGCACCTATGGTACTTTAACCACTACTAAACAAAGCATTGGATGTGTTTAACAATCCAGAAGGAGCACAATCAGACACAGACTTGGCGGTACGAGGGTCACATGAGGAAACATGCTCCATCTGTGTGCAAGTTTCCAGTTTCTTGTTAGAATTTTAAGAAACATAAAAACCAGGTCATCTTATAGTCTTAACACCACATGAGCTACATCTTTATGACCCCTGTGCAATGATTTTCTCCTTTGTAATAAAGATTTTCTTTCTTCTACTGCAGTACAATATGACGGCTTCTAGAGATGAGACGTTACTCCTTAGCCGTCTATTTACAGTCATCATCCAACAGATACACTGTGACCAATTTCTGTAAAATTGTGCATCAGTACCTTGCTGTGTGCAATATGTGTTTTAAAATCTTTCACAACAGAACTCCCAACCTCAGTCTCTGCACCACTGGAATTCATATCAATACTTTACGCAAGTGTCTGCATGCCACTGCTTTTATGTTTGCTTCCAATAATGTGATAAATCTGACATCTTCATTCTTGCGAGTTATTTCTTTCTTAGAGATGGTTTATTGACAGTGAATTAATTTCAGGAAAGTTACTTATCCTGCAGCCTTGCTGCTTCCCAGGGCCAAGTACAGATCAGAGGGGACTTTCGGGGATAATGGATGTCTTTACCTTTATTGCTTTGCTCATATATTCAATAATGGGACACGAAAAAACCTCATGTCTGCGTGACTAAGACCTAGTAAGGGTAATTACACCAGAAATGTAATCCACTCTAACCCCAGGCACAGTTCAATGTCAAATAATGACAAAACAGAGGTTCACATTTTCTTGCCATGCAAACACTTACATCTTTAATTCTGACAATAATCAATAATAATCAGATCTGACTGCTTTGTTGAAATTTGAATGTGGAATAGTATTTTCATATACTGTGAAAATTGTGTCCTACTGAGTATTTCCGTGTTTATTGCATTGTTTACATGGCACCTGACAAAGCATATATTGTATAGAGCACTTGGTGCACACTGCTGGCCTAAGCAGACAAATTTGTTGTGTAATTATTGATAGATTGAAAGCTGCTAGTGTTTGCATTGAAAGTAAATATGAATCTTTGTTTGTGCATGTGAAGATACCAGGTTTATCTAGACAAATCTACACCCATCACGCTGGCTGGCCACCCACAAGTGCCTTACTATGCCAGGGAATCCTACTCAGTACCTTCTAAGGTTATTATAGTCACTCAGGAAAAAACAGTTAGAAAGTATAACAACAATACATTTAATGTAACAAACACAATCACTAGAATATTATAAACAATCAGTAAATAAATGCCAGGGAGGTTCACCACATCATCTGTCCCTTACATCACTAGCTTAAGGAGTTACAGTCACCTGGCTGTCCTGATTTAAAGACCCATGGATCTGCAGATGTAGTCCTCTAGTAGAGAACGGCAACTCAAAACCAACCACTCTGCAGCTTCCAGCCATCAATCCCCAGAATTAGCAACCTTTTCCCCCTCGAGTGGTTCCTTTTATCTAGGGTCAAATTTTCACAGTGCTCTCCCCTCTCTGGGCAACACCCTGGGTAACTCCTTCTTCAACATTGGTGGATGCTAAATAAGGCAGTTGGAGGGGGGTGGAGATGAGCTGTGCTTCCACTGAAGCTCCCCTGCTGAGTTGCAGACAAAATGTCTGGACTAGTCCTGTGAAGGACAATGGATACTAATTGGTCTTCCCCACCTCCAGATATAGGATAGCAGTCAGCCCCTCACCTGTGTCCTGGAACTTGATTCTTACCCATAAACCACCTGGATTCACTTTAAAAGCAATGAATAACAGCTTCACTGCAATATCAACAATATACAATACACATATTTACAATGAGCTACAATGTCCCCTTATCCACATAAAATTAGACAATGCATTTGTACTCTGGTGAGCTGGGGAACATAAACAGAGCTTTAAAAAGTACACGTTGTAAAGCTAAACATTTTGTGAGAAACGAGGGACAGGCTGGTTGAGGTGTGATCAAACTCGTTTTGTAACAGCGCACTATTTTGATTCTATATTGACTCTGTGGTTGAGGCTTAGATGATATACTGATTTCACAATGCCAGTTGTTGGTGCGATTATACACCTGCCTGTGCTGTAGAAGCTCTTGTCCAAGCACTGAAAAGGTGATGTAGGGGAGGTTTGAGCAATGGTGGGTTAGTTTGAACTGCTTCCATTTGTCAACACAAGGAAAAGAAACGTTGAATTTATATCAAACTGGTGAGGAGCCAAGCATGGCACACCCATTGAGTAGTGGAATTGTTGGGTAAAAATTACACTCTATGTGAAGTTCTCCTTTTCATTTATCGCAATCAATGTTTTTTTTAGCAAATTCCTCAATCATCTGAGCATCGCATGACCTGGCTTTAATCCTCACATGTATTCTCTCCTGAAGCACAGCCACCTCCTCATGTGCACGTTTATGTTGTTAATGGACCACTTGGGCTAACAACACCATTTTTTAATCAACTGTTCTGCATGAAAACCCATCCATCTTGTTTTTGACTTTTCCCATTTGTTCCTAGAAATTTCAACACTCATACTCATATTTCAGGTTATTTAAACGTTTTAGCCTTTTGTCCCATGAAATTAAACTTCCAATTCATCTTTGGACCTGGTCTTCTACTGCCTCTGCAGATCCAGAAACTTTTTAATTTTCCAGTTTTCTTTTTTATAACCACTGTATACTAATCAATAACCGCACACTCCTACTTACACTCCCCATCTGCCTGCATGATCTAAATGAGCATTGGGTAATTTATTTATTACACATTTTCCCTCACATTACATCTATTTTTCTTGTTTCACTGTAATGTCCAAACCACAATACTTGACAAGGAAGTTCCCCACTACTCTGACCACAATTCTAGCACATATTAGGAATTCACTGCATAAAAGATTTAATACCATTTAAGATGCAAACTCTACAGAGATCCCTGGTTCTACTATTAGTAAGTTAAGGAACCTGTTTCTGTTTAGACCCCAATATAAGCAAATTATGGGACGGCCTGATATAAATTAACCAGAAATTTTGCATCCATATATGAATCCATCCAATATGCATCCAAACACTTACACTTCTGCAGCTGAATTTTGAGTTGCACGTTGCCTGTGATATGTGCAACTTTAAAAAGAGCATACAGATGTCCACTGCATTGATGCATCAATCAACATCATCAACTTGGAAACTTGCACAAGGCCTATGGGATACTTACAGATAGGACTCCTAGTAGGCATATCTTAATGGTAAGTCAAAATTGAAGGCATTACTAAATGGCATGACTGGCTTGTGTCTTCATGTCCTTAATGTCCTGAACTTACACGTAAATGCCCTGACCCATCTCTCCAAATGCAATTGGGTGCAAACCTAACATTAACTCAACATAAAATCAGGGTACCAGTTGTGTACATGCTCAGTGAAACAAATTTTACGCAAGTCACATTTTTGCGTGACACAAATAGACTTATGTTCAACTCTAAATCAGGTTGTATATGTATTTGAAGTAATCAGCAAAATATTTGTTCAACAAAGCAGAAGTCTTTGGAGACAGAGAGAGAAAGAGCGTCAGAGAGAGAGAGAGTGTGTGTGTGAGAGATAAAGACAGAGAAAGACAGAGAGACAGTGTGAGTGTGTGTGTGATAGAGAGAGAAAGAGAGACTGAGTGAGAGTGTGTGTGACAGAGACAGACAAAGAGATAAAGACAGAGTGAGTGTATATGTGAGAGGCACACAGAGAAAGAGAGAAAGAAAGCGAGACTGTGTTGCGTGCCTCATGGCTGATCCATCCATACTCAAAGATCGGAAATGGTCAGGGGTGAAGTTCTACATAAAGAACCACGTAACAGTTTTAAAGAGGGATCAAATTTGTTGATATGATGCAAAGTGGTTGAACAAGGCTGTACCCTCCATGGCTAGGTGCCGGTGTAAGCGGCATGCGGATGTCCTCAGATGACCAGGATACACTAAACTTTCCTTACCATTGTTATTATTTAGTCAATTATGTATGTGGGAATGTGGATGTCCTCAGACAGTCAGAATACATGACACTTTCCCCATCCCGTCTGTGTCAGGACTTTATGCAGAGTCAAAGTGTAAATCTCATGTGGTAACTCTGGTGACAAACTGCTCCTACACCTACCCCTATGATTGTCCTGTTGACAGGGCATTAGGAAAGAGGAGTCCCTATACGTCATGTTCCAGACATGGGTCCTCACGATGCAATAAAACAAGTGCGTGTGTGAGTGTGTGTATGTGTGTGTGCATGTGTTTATGTGTGTGTGTGTGTGTGCATATGTGTGTGAGTGTGTGTGTGTGCATATGTGTGTGTGTGAGTGTATGCGTGTGTGTATGTGTGTGTGTGTGTGTGTGAGAGTGTGTATGTGTGTGTGCATGTGTTTGTGTGTATGTGTGTGAGTGTGTGCATATGTGTGTGCATGTGTTTGTTTGTGTGTGTGTGCATATGTGTGTGTGTGAGAGACAGAGAGAGAAGATACAGCAAAATAAGTGTTCACCAAGCAAAATATCTCCTTGCAAATTCCTCCCAGGTAACCAGTTTGCTAGTTAATTTATCCACATAGTCCAGTACTGTTTTTATCCCTTTCTTTTTTTAAAGTTCAAACATTTCGATATGTGAAGTCTGCATCAAATCTAGGGTTAGCAATTAGTGGAAGAAAGAGCAGTCATGTAATTTAAGATAAGCTTAATACTATGCCAAGATTTCAGTGTAGCAGAACACAATCTAAAATATTTGATAGAACAAGCTATCTCATTATGGAGGCATGAGCCAGAAAACCCAATGGTATTTCCAGAAAAATGTGTTGTTCCAGATGAAATCAATAAAATAGTTATTATAAATGATCCAACTAATGGGATATAACAACTATATTACACTACCTAGTATTTGGCAACAAAAGAACCAGATTTTTTTTAAAAAAAAAGAGATTGAAAAAAGATTTCTACTCAGTCCTTATCTTGTTAGATAAATTCTTCGAGAATGTTGCATGATGAGTGGAACTAATGAGAAAAGGGTCTCTATGAACCAGGTACATAAATCTAGATCACACTGCTAAGACAGTGGCAAGTCCTTTCTACATAAGAAATCTGAAATAATTTTATGTATAAAGTTGTCATCAAAACAAAAACAGGCTCAAGTGAGGAATCTGGGGAAGGTCTTTCATCTATAGTCATAAAATGGCATTACTGATACAACTAAATATGCATCGCTGCAGATCGCAGTGATGCATATTTTTATGTACCGCTAAGATGCATCATGCTGGGGCTACCTTGGGAGCCCATGCGAAGTGACCTTTCTGAAGCAATTTTTTTTTCCTGCTTACCAGCAGCTTAGCGCTGCCGGTGACAGGAGGAAGTGCTGTGCGAACCTTGTATCGGATTCTGCGAAGCCAGAGATGGCGTTACCTGTTTGTGCAATGCGAAGCTTAGCTAAGCTTGATGCATTGCAGAACATCGCAGTCCCCATATAAATCTTTGGGGACTGTGATGCTGCTCGGTATTAGCCTAAACGGGGGAGATTTCTGTGAAATCTCTTAGGTTAGGCAGTTGATGCTTAGCAAATATACTTAATAGATGCGGAAACAGCCGTTTCCGCATCTTCGAAGTGGAAATTACCTTGATACATAGACCCCTAACTGTCAAATATTCTTAGCTTAAGAAGTTTGTAAAATAACCTAGATTCAAGATGTTTATCTATTACATTTTATAATCTATTGACCAATATCTATATCAAAATGTTTAGTCAATAAGAATAGGTGTCTATATGATAAGATTATCTTTTTTTAAAAAATGAAGCATTTGAAAGTTCTGTTACAGTCTAACATCCTAGGTCAACAGTCCATTGAGTAGAGTTACTAGATGAGGAAAATGAATCTTTGATGATCTTGTAAAATTAAAATGACAGACCATCAGCCACAGGAGATGTATCCAGAAGAGACTTGCCTATAACTTTCTTTTAATTTCTAGCAGATCTATGGGTCTACTCAAAAACGCAGAGTCACAGGAAGAAAAATAATGTTCCAAAATTGCTTTTCATTTCTCTGATCAATAACAGGTTGACTACAGAGAGCAGAATCCAATCTCCTTATCACTAGGATGAGTCTCACCTGCCCCCTTGAGATTAATAATACGATTGGAAATTGTATCAGGTTAAATTAATCTGGATAGGAGTCTCCCAGATCTATTTCTGTATCTAAAAACTTCAGGCTATTTAAAAAAAAATCCAAATCTCTCTGGGCTAAGTGTGAAAAGTAACCCTCAAGATTATGCTGAATTCTTTTATATAGTTCTATATTTTTAAAATGTGGCCATTTTTATACAATGCAAATTAATGGGGACGTTCTACCTAGATTAACATATTTAAGACTAAATTGCCTCTTATATGACTTAAATGTTTCATAATTTTTAGGAAATTTAAGAAACATTGTCCTCCTCCTTCACTTACATGGGATTTTATAAGAAAGCTCAAAAAATGTTTTAGGAGGGGCCTGACAGAATGTCCTTATTGACCTCAGATTTTAAAAAATATATTCACAAGTGAGAAATAAGTGAGTGAATTACAAGAAAAATCCAATAAATTTAGGTTTCCCAGGCTTCACGGATGTAGCAGACTAAGTAGTAATTCCATTTTACGAGACTATTTAGACCCTGATGTCTTTCTTAGAGGACTTAGAATTATGTGATTAAATGTTTGAACAACGTTAGCAGCAAATTCAAAGTATCATAAGATATAAATTTAATACTGACAATCAAATGCATAAACAAGATAACACAAAAAAAGAAAAAAAAAAAGAAAGAGATCCACTGTCTTCAACCTCTGCAAAGTAATGACAATAGCACAATGCTATCATTATACGATCAGTACAGAAAATAAGGAAAACAAACTTGTGACTAATCTGATTTATCATCCAATTGTCTAATTTTCAATATCTGCGAAGAATTGCAAAGTCTATGTATCCTAAAACATCCTAATACCTCCACTGTTACCCGCCTCAACCTGGCAGGGTGCAAGATATCAAATTTGCATCCTGATTCATGAAGTGTTGTATTTTACCATCTTGGAAATCTTGTAAATATTTGCTATCCTCAAAAATGAGTGTTACTCTCCTATAGACTTGTAAATGGGCTAATTCATTGTCTTATGATAGCTCCAAAGTTGAAATAAAACTGGATGACTTGACAATAATTTTGTTTAACTTTAATAGTTTTGGTAAAGAGTTTTGAATGAGTCAATTGGATCAGCATCTTTTATAGTATCCGGAACACAAATTAGTCTCAAATTGTTACACCTGGATTTAATATTTTTAAATTGGATATTAATTTTTCCCAGAAAGTTAAAAATGAGACAGCTCATCTGCCAGATCAGATATTCTATATTCTGCCTAATGCATTCTCATCATTTCATGAACAGAATTTTACTTCAAGACATTAAGAATTTCATGTAGCTTATTATTAGTATTCTTTATTTTTATAGTGCCAGTGAATTTGGGTAGCGTTGTAAAGAGAATATTAGTCATTCACTTCAGTCCCAGCCCCATTAGACCTTACAGTCTAAATTTTCTAGCACATATAGACACACACATACTATCTAGGGTGTGTTTTGTCAGAAGCCAGTTAACCTACCAGTATGTTTTCAGACTATGGGAGGAAACTCGAGCATCCAGTGAAAGCCCAAACAAACATACAAAATTTTTCTTTGTTGGTTCTCCCGTGGCACAACTTGGGGTGCCTATAGGGGGAGAGAATGGGGAAACAACCACGGCCTATAACCATTGAGCTATAAACATTGAGCTATAAACACAATCTGCCCCCCAGTAGCACAATCAATATACTTTGCAAAAGGGTTATACACAGAGGAAGCAACAGAGCTATAACATATAATCCCGCAATTGTTCTATAGTCATTCGCTGAATTCCAGCATACCAAGTATATTGTCTGTTGTATACAACCCTATTTCCCCCCCCCTTTTTTCCCCATTCTCTCCCCCTACACGCACCCCAAGTTGCGCTACTGAAGAACCAACGAAGAAAAAGACCAAACCTACAGGAAGCGGAACGCCTGAGACACCCGTTACGGCAGCAATGACCTCCAAAACAAAAAAAATACAAGTGCAGACGTCCAAGGTAAACCCAGCAAAAAGGGTCCCAACTACCTCCATTAAACATACAAACTTCACAGAGCAATCAAATTCATGATTGACCCCAGTGCAGTGAAGCAGCTGCCTATAACTAAGGCTACTATTTTCTCATCAAACATTTGTGAAATATATCAGTGGGATCATTTTTTAACCCCGAAGAGGAAGAATATTCTTTACATAACACAATTAAAACTTAGTTTCAAATTCTCTTCAATTGAATATTTTGATATAAAATAATACCAGGCCACGTTTGTTGCTATCAGCTTTTTTTGCTTTATTTTTGTACATTGGAGGCACTGTGGGCAGGGTAAATGTATCCATCAACCACAAAATATAGGAAAAAAAGGGCAAGGTCTCACCGCAAAAAAAAAAATCAGTGCAAAAAAAGTTTATATTACAAAGTCACATAAACAATATAGCTTCACTGCAAGAAAGCCATGTAAAGTACAACCACCAGGAAAAAATGAATAATCTTTAAATATATGAGTAAAAATACAAAATAAAGTTCAGTATTAGTACATATGGTAAATAGAAAACACATAAAAGAAAAAAAAGTATATCATAATATTTAAATCATTATTAATATGATTATAATAATGTTCCAAATTATATAAATTGATATCAAACACTATGTGCTAAAAATAACTATAGGTACCACTGTCCAAAAGTCCAAAAAAATCTGTCAACATATCATTAGAAAAATTATAAAAGTGAAATATTAAAACATAACAATTTAGAACACATAGAGTAAACTCATTTAATATAACATGACTCATTGATTTAAAAATAATATAATATTGAAACATTCATATAATAAATAAACTTTTAAATTAACTAAAGTCTCAAATTAATAATCCTCAGATGATAAAAAAAAATAACTCTCTACCTTTTCTTGCTTCTTTATTTCTTTTTTATTTTCTCATCTCCTTTTAAAGGAACAAAGAGACTAAATGGAAATATTATAAATGTTAAAATGCTCTCTAGTGCTATATATTATATAACAGAATTCATATGAATATAATTTCAGAAAACTGCAAAGCTATTTGTCGACAGCGTTAATCCCCATGAGAGCCCAAGTCTTTTAAAAAATAATGATGTATTCATGAAATACAAAACTTGACTGTAGGACACAATTCATATATACAAATGTAAACATCAATCTCAAAGTCCCAAACATATAACAATCTTACAGGACCATCATATTAACACATTCTTTTCTTTTCAAATGTATAAATCCAATCTGGTCCACAAGCGCAAGGCACGCCAGGTAGTAGCAATGCTAGAATAACATAAATAAATCTCAAAGAGATAATACCACCGAGATTCAATACATATGGAGAAATGCTGTAGTGCTTTAAATTATAACAACATAACAGGCACCCATAGCTTCCCAAATCTGATCATGAGTGATCCTATTGCAGTACAATCCTAAGGCTGATTATATAACAAAAGTTAATTTAATGAAAGTTTGTGTTAGGATAACATGATTTTAATATAGCATGATTACAGGATTGTAAACTAATCGCTGGGTCCTGAAATTCAGGATTCTTGTATGGTACCAATAGATTAAATCATTTTCTTCTTCTCAGATCAAATAAGTCAAGTAGACAGTTAACTGTATATTGACACAAAGAATAAAATGAGAAACACAAGAATGCTTTTATAACAGGCTGTGTGTTAAAAATACTCATCTGGCACTGAAGTGTTGACACATATTAGGGAGGGTATCTCCTTAAAGAAACCCTGATCGTAAAGGGTTAAAATCAGGAGCCCAAATGAAGACTGGCAGTGGGAAAATCTGTGAATATTTGTTCCTCGAACACCTAAGGCGCATCTCTAATGTCTAACACCGTCATATCACCAGTCCTTTGTTGGTTGCTGTTGATACCACTGCTAAACTTCAGGATTTCAAGCAACAGATACAAATCAGGTAGGATATTAGACTCATACATAAAACGAGAGTGAGCTCATAGTGTTGGGTGGGAATGCCAGTGGACCGAGAATCCAACACCAAGAAGGAGTTTCAGAGAACTTGTCACCAAAGGTAAGACCATGACGGCCATGATCATCGAAGAGCCGACAGAGGTAGACAAAGTCATGATATCAAGTACATCCATGTAGTGAAAAATGGGAGACAAGTTCAGAAATTAGGTAAATGCCAGTCTTTTGTCCTTCATCATGCAAAACAGCAAGCTTTGCCTCTATAACGTTCAATATTCTGTCCTCAATGTTGACTATAGAGTAATCCACATCTCATGACATGTTATACCCTTTGGTGCCAATCCCTGCTCTGACTTACCATAATCTTAAAGAACTAAATTTAAAGTTCTGTCCCTTATCTACAAAGCCATTCATCACTCTGGTTCCTTAAACAGTGATGTCCTGTCCTTCTCCTCTCCTATAACTTTTCTTTGCACACAGTCAAGAATTTTGCTGTGCCTCATTTATGGAAACCAATATCTCACACCCTCAGCTCCCATTTTTGTGTAGAGGCTATTCCCACTGACCTTGAATATTTCTCTAATTCAACTCTGCACTTATCCTACATCACCTCTCTGGATCTGAATGTTCCACCCCATCCTTGCCAACCAACCTTCATGACACATTAGTTTCATTACCATTCCATATTGTAAACTCATATGTACAAGAGTCTCTATCACTCTACTGTCCATCCTCAAGTCCAAAGAGCTCTGTTTCTGGAAAACTCATCAATTTATTCATTCAGTCCAAGTAGCTGCAGTAGTGAATTAACTGGGAAGTTCCGGAGTATAGCATTTTGTATTTGGCGGAATAGGGAGAGCCTGACATATTAATCCACACCCTTTCAAAACACTAAATATAATTTTTCAAAAATAATAACATCCTCATGTGCATACTCGCTCCTCTATTAATACATTATAGTGACGATGTCCCAGAGAAGGGGGTTATTCTAGAAGGTCTACAACCTGGAACTCCTGTTTTCATTTATTTCTAAATTAATTCTAGATATTCACAATGTGCGTCACAGAGAATTGTGTCACATAGAAGTATGTGACATCGGGCTAATTAGAGTTCAGGAAATTACATTGCTCCTCAAGCATATAGAACCTGTATAAAATAGCTTAGCGAAGCATAGAGTGTGTAGATATCTCTACAAAGCATAATGGTCAGGAGAGGATCAACGGGAAAAAAGCAAATACAGACCAGGGCCATTAGGAAAAGTAACAGCTCAATGTCTCAGGCTATTACTATTCCTCAATGTTCCAGACTATTGAACTTCTACAAGTGGAATGACTCTAGAGAATAGACAATTAATTTAAGACAGATTTTTTGTCTGCTTACATATCTGTATGTTTTGTGTTTACCATATAATGTGAAGTTCTTTTGTCTCACGTCAGTGTTTTGTATTCAGTAAACTTCATAGATGTTTTGGATTTTATTCCAATGCATCAAAATCAGGATATATGGAAAAGCCACATATGCAGAATATTTGTTATGAGGCAAACTGTCCCTCATGTTGTAATCTTACCACATTTCTGTTGTGATTTCTTAAGCTATCCACCCTCGCTGAGAGTCATTCATTTGACAGAACCTTCAAAATCACTACAAATCGAGCCATTTATTTGGTGGTTTGAAGAAACGTATCAAATGTTCAATGACAAAGGGAGAAGATGTCACCGGG